>NW_021146227.1:0-18877 GCF_002837175.3 Physeter macrocephalus
AATGACTGAATGAACCCATTTTGCTGTAAAGCCTGTCTGCGTCTTGCTCTGATTCTAAGAAATCCCACTCTCCTTCTAGTCCTGTCTCCCAGGTCGGTGTCACGAGCAGCCCTTTGCTGCTACATTTTCTAAACTGTTTGCTCTCTTGGTGGCCTGTTTATGTTTGTCTAGCCTCCCAGTCCTGACATCTTGGCCCTGTTTCCTGGGCTCCCTTTTTTTTTTTTTTTAAATTTATTTATTTAATTTGTTTATTTTTGGCTGCACTGTGCCTTCGTGGCTGTGCGTGGGCTTTCTCTAGTTGCAGCGAGCAGGGACTACTCTTGGTTGCAGTGTGTGGGCTTCTCATTGTGGTGGCTTCTCCTGTTGCGGAGCACGGGCTCCAGGCATGCGGGCTTCAGTAGTTGTGGCTCACGGGCTCAGTAGTTGTGGCTCGGGGGCTCTAGAGCGCAGGCTCAGTAGTTGTGGCGCACAGGCTTAGTTGCTGAGTGGCATGAGGGATCTTCCCGGACCAGGGCTCGAACCCATGTCCCCTGCATTGGCAGGCAGATTCTTAACCACTGCACCACCAGGGAAGTCCCTTGAGAGCTTTATTTAGAGTGAGGGATTTCTCCATCTTTCTCCTCCCCTCAGCAGGAGTTCTAAGTTGGCTCTTCATCTAGATTTTGACTCTTTGACAGTATATTTATGTCTTATCCACTTTTATGTCATTCAGAACATGAAGTACAGGCATGTAGTACAGGCCTAGGTACATGTTAGGCCCACCACCTTTGCAGCATGTACTATGATTTTTATTAAATAAGTAACCATGTAGTTTGTCTAACATCTGTATCTCCCACTTGGAGGTAAATTCCACAAGGTCAGGGACTCTATTTAATTCACTTCTGAATCCCCAGCATGTAGCATAGGACCCAATACATAGTACATCTCAATAAAGATAAAAATGATAAGAATGAATGAATGAATGAATGAATGAATGAATACAGGAATTAGTAGACTGAATGAATGACCAATTATGACTTTGATAAATAGAGGATGGTTTTGTTTCTCTGGAAGGAAGCCTTAGACGCTGAAGGCTCTATTTGTGAAAGGGAAAAACAGGCCTTGGGGCAATTGGAGGCCAAAAGCAGTGTTTAATGCTTAAAGCGACCCACGGGCAACCTGTTTAAGTGCAGGGTAGCCCAGCTTGGGCCAAAATAGAGGGAACAAATGGCTCGGGGAGGGCTGAAAATGGGAGTGGGAATTTGGGTCACAATTTCCTACACCCTACCCACCAATTTCTCCCATAATTGTATTTACTTTGGACCCTGAACCACGTTCTCAGAGGATTTGGGGTAAAAGTGGAAGTTGGTTTGTTTGTCTGTTATACCATTCATGTGGGTTAGTGTGTGGCAGCAACATTGCAAAGAGAATTATTGCTAATCACTCCCAATGCAGGTGGGCTGGGGCAGAGGTGGCCAGAGATGACCTTTGGGGGACAATCCCTGAGACTGCACCAATTAACCCGGAAGGCTCACACTTCCTCCTGAGATCTGGGCTCAGCTGTGGCCCCTGTCTGGACAAGGGGCCCAGGGACAAGGCAGGAGGCAGACGTCGTGGAGGCAAGAGGCTTTGGCAGCTTCTTCGGGGACCAGAGGGAAGCAGAAGGTGGACGGGTGACCTGAAGGGACCCACTGAGCTCTTGTTATGTCACTAGACCTTAATTAAAGCCCTTTGGTCACGAAGCCCTGAGCAGTGGGCACTGGGCCCCCAAGGGAGTGGGGCTGGATCCAGAAGTTTAAAGGTCTAAACATATTAAAGATTATGATTGGTCTCCATATGTCATTCAAAGTAAAAACAGTTAAACCACAAAATAAGTACAAAGAAGGTCAATACAGTTCAGGTTTATCTCATGAAGGTCACATTGATGCTTTTCTGCAATTGTTGAATTCTTTTTTTTTTCTTTTTTTTTTTTTTTTTGCGGTACGCGGGCCTCTCACTGTCGCGGCCCCTCCCGTTGCGGAGCACAGGCTCCTGACGCGCAGGCTCCTCGGCCATGGCTCACGGGCCCAGCCCCGCCGCGGCATGTGGGATCTTCCCGGACCGGGGCACGAACCCGTGTCCCCTGCATCGGCAGGCGGACTCTCAACCACTGCGCCACCAGGGAAGGCTTCTTCTCATACACTGGATCCTCTCGTATTGCAGCATGAGCTTTCTTATACATCTCCTCCATCATGTCTGGAGTCACGTTGTTCTTTAGGTACTGAGAGAATTGTTTTTTGTAAGCATCTTCATCTTCTTCAATCAGGTAACGCATATAATCTGCAACATTCTGCCCCATGATGTGTTTTCGGTGTACCTCAGCATTGAATTCTTTGCTTTCTGAATCATAACCAGGGAACCGTTTGGTACTGTGAGGGATAGACAAGCCTCCATCGACAGCTCCCTTCAGGGCCCCAAAAACTTTATTCCCAGTAGTAGTCCTGGCAAGCCCTGCATCCAAGTAACAGGTGAAGGCACCAGGTTGACCATCAATGCTTTCCACATTGTATTCATCTCCAGTCACCTCAACTTGGCCTTCATAAGTTTTGTCCATACCAAACCTATTAAGAAGCCTGCGTGCCAGCAGCAGGCCAGTACAATATGCTGCAGCATAATTTGTCAGGCCAACCTTCACACCATACTTCGGGAGTTCATGAGCATAAGCTACACAAACTATCATATCTCCTTCTATACGATTGCATAAGCAATCTGACAAATGATATCTCTGTTAGTTACACGAACTATCATTCTGTATTTGGGTGTGTTGTACTTATTTTTATCTTGAATTACCAATCATTTCCGAGCATAGTAGTCAGTTTTGCCCTCTCTCCGTCTTCTAAATTTCACTTGGTATCTCTTGAAGTAGGCCTTATTCTTGACAACTTTAACAAACCCCATCCTGTAGAACAGAAGCTCTAGCCGTCACTGAGCTGCAGAACCAGCATGGCTCCGGGCGGGGGGTGGAAAGCGAATTCTTTAAAAGAAACTTTTTTTCCATTTTGTTTTGGTGTTTCCACTTTAGTAATGCCGTAAGGTCTTTCTTGTCGGCCTCTTGAGGAATCTGTCCCTGACAAGGTGTCTGAGGGAGGGGCCCTGGCTCACTGAGGGGCTGAGTGAGGGGCCCTGGCTGCTAAGGGAATGGCGGCAAGATCTCTGTTAACCGAGGTATCTCTTTGAGAATCCTGGTCACTGAGGACCTGAGGAAAGGTCCCCATCACTGAAGCATCTGAGTCAGTGGCCCTGTTTACTGAGGGGTTTGGGGGAGGCATCTGGTCACCAAAGCCTGAAGAAGAGGCTCTGGTTGCAAATTCTTGAGTGTGGTCAATGGTTCCCAAGTGAAAAGCTCTACTCCTTGAGAAGACCAAGGAGGGTGTTTGGATTCCAGAGTTAGGGTCACTGAGTGTGGAGCTCCCAGCTTTGAGATTTGAAGAAAGGGCTAACCACCAAGACATGCCTGAGGGTTTTTGGTCAATGGAAAATATAAATAAGAGGCTCCTTCCATCAAGTCTGGGCTCACGGACTTCCCTGGTGGCGCAGTGGTTAAGAATCCGCCTGCCAATTCAGGGGGACACGGGTTCGAGCCCTAGTCCGGGAAGGTCCCACATGCCGCGGAGCAACTAAGCCCGTGCACCACAACTAGTGAGCCTGCGAGCCACAGCTACTGGAGCCCGCGCGCCTAGAGCCCATGCTCCGCAACAACAGAAGCCACCGCAATGAGAAGCCCATGCACCTCAACGAACAGTAGCCCCCGCTCGCAGCAACCTTTAATTCCTTCTCCTTCCTCCTTCAGCATGACCTGCAGATCTTCCAGTCACCAGTAGATGGCACTGCAGCTGCACACGAAGAGGGGGCTGCTGGCTTGGATCCCAAGGTGGGGTCCAGGTGCAAGCAGGTGACACATGGGAGGTAGAAGAAATTAGTTGCCCCTCCCCCCCCAGACTCCCTGGAGGAAGGGAGGAACTAGACTTTGATGGACAAGGGAGAGCCCCTAAACACAGGCCACCTGGAGGCCGAGTCCTGTTAGCACCAGACCAACTAGTTCCAAACGCAGAGTGACTTTTTAATGTTCATTTGCTCAGCAAGTGTAGGTCCAATACATAAAGAATTTGTGCTAGGCACTGAGGGTACAAGGGTGGTTAAACAAGGTCACTGTTGTTGAGAAGCCCACAGTCTTGGAGGCGAAAAATTAATATAAACATATTAAATTAATTTAAATGTGATAAGGACTGTAATATAGGGATGTAGACAATGCTGTGGGAGTCCAGGGGAGGAATGAATATAGAACTTGGGGAAGAAAGAGGTGGCATTGAGCAGAGTGTCAAAAGAGGGACTGGGATTTTGTTTGTGTGGCACAAATGAGGGAAGGTGTCTGGGGTGGAAACAAAAGTATGAGTAAAGGGGCTTCCCTGGTGGCGCAGTGGTTGCGCGTCCGCCTGCCGATGCAGGGGACACGGGTTCGCGCCCCGGTCTGGGAGGATCCCACATGCCGCGGAGCGGCTGGGCCCGTGAGCCATGGCCGCTGGGCCTGCGCGTCCGGAACCTGTGCTCCGCAACGGGAGAGGCCACAGCAGAGGGAGGCCCGCATACCACACACACACAAAAAAAGTCTGAGTAAAGATATGGGGTGAGTGAAAGAGGACAGGTGTTGAGGGACCTTTGTGCAGCCCCAGACGTCTAGGGCATGGGGAACAGGGTGGGAGAGAGCTGGCTTAACGGTGAGGAGTAGGAATGACAGGTACATATGGGTAAGATCATTAGGAACCTTGTAACCCATATTTAGGGATTTGTTCATGGTCCCTTAGTGGATGAAGAATCAGGAGGGTTTTCAAGTAGGCAGGTGACATATTCAGGTTTCTGTTTAATTACCCTGGTAGCCAAGGTATGGGGTGGATTAGAGGAGGAACAGACTGTATGCAGGAACCCAGTTTGGCAACGAAATTAGAATTTATGAGAGTTAGGTTAAGAAGGGATATAGGGAGAAGAAAACAGATTTGAGGGGTATTTTAGGAGGGAAGGTAAATAGGATTTTGTGCCAAAGTAGATGTGAAAGATAAAGAGAATAAAGAATTTAGGGAAACAATAAATGTTGACATGTACTAAGAATTTAACATTTATGGTAGTGTATCTCACTAATCATAACAGAATTCTATAAAGTCGGAATTATTACCCCCATTTTCAGCTGAAGAAACTGGAGCTCAGGGAGGCTATGTGACGTGCCAAAGGCCACACAGCTGTTCCCCACCTGGTTTTCCTATCTTCAGTCTTATCCCCCCCCAGGTCACCCTCCACACGGCCACCAGATTGAGCTTCAGAAAATCCTTCCTTAAGACCTTCCAATGGCTCTCTAATATGTATAAGATAAAACAAAGCCCAAGCATTTCACAGCTGTGCCCAAAGTTCTCGGCCATCCAGTCCCTGCTGCCCTCAGCCTTTCTCCAGCGCTTTCTAAAGATGAGGGAGACAGAGCTGCTGGCAGCTCTCTAAAGGGCATCCCTTTCTTGACCGTATGCACTTGTGTATGTTGCGAGCTGCTGCTGTACACCCCACCCGGAGACCTTCACAGGCACTGCACCTATCACATGTACTATCTGACCAACTCCTACTCATCCTTCAAGTCTCAGCCTAAATGTCACTTCCTTAGGGCAGCACTTTGTGACTCACCCTCAACCCCAGGAGCTAAGGTCGTCATATCATGTATTGTCACAGCATCTAGTACTTTTGTTTCATAGCATTTATCACAATTATAATTAATTATTTTCATAATTAGTGACTTAATATCAGTCTCTTCCACTGGACTACAAGCTCCTTGACAGGAGGGCCCTACCTAAGGATAGTCATCACAGCTTTTTTGCAATAACAAAAATATCAGGAATGGAGGATTTGTTCAAGAAAATGTGATGGAATAGTCCTTATAATGGAATATTATGCAGTCATTAAAATGAATAAAATTCATGCCACCCTCCCTCAAGTCCCATGCAGGACCTGTTGACAGAGGATGAGAAGGCTCCAGGCTGATTTGCAGAAAGCTCTGCACAGGACGCAGCCACCAGGCGGAAGTGGGCAGGAGGAGGGAAAAGCCATCCTCCCCACTGCCTGGAAGATGGGAATGTCCTTACTCATCATGACACTTTAATAATCATTCGCCAAATGTTGGCTTCCTGACACCAAGATTCTTTTACTACCCAGGTCAAGGCCATTTTCACTAGATTGGAAAACGGTCATTTCACATTTCTCATAACACACAGCAGAAAGAAGACAAAAATGTGTCCTGGTGTCATCTAGGATGATTAATCGTGACTGCTATTGAAGAAAAGTGCTTTCCCCCAACTCTCTACAGTTTATTTATATGGCAGCAGCTTTTCCAGAGTAAGACTCTTGGCCTCTCTCCCCAGAAGAGGAGTCAATAACTTAGTGGAATGACAAATTTGAGAAGAACAAACTGAGCATATTAGTTCAGCACCTCCATTTCTCTTTTGGGGAGTCAGGCCGACCACAGAAGCATGCATACTGTAGGATGTTTTAAACGGACTTGCCCCAACAGGGAGACCTCCGTTTTCTAGAATGATCTATGACCGGGTAAGACTCTATTTCTGGGGTTCACTATTGGAAAGCTCATTTATCCAATGATACGAGCCACCTTCTCCAATATTAACTTTATCAAAGTAATAAAAGTAATATATTGACTTCTACTTTTTAATTGATTTTGAACTCAGGAGAGGGAAAGAGGAACCTATTTATTGAGGATCCACAGAACGTCAACATCTGATTCATTGGACCAGGAGCCTTAAGAAATAAACAGGGAGTAGAATTTGGGGACCCAACTAACATGTGAAGAGGCTTTTGGTGAGTCTGGGGTCTGTAGCTTTAGGTCTGGACTTTAGTAAGAATGTGCTTGTGGCTGCAATGGTTTGTGGAAGCTTACACTGAGCCATGTGGAGGGTTTTTTTTTGGATGGAGTTGGTTTTTTTTTTTTTTTTTAGTTTTATCATTTGGCTGCGTTGGGTCCTAGTTGCGTCATGTGGGATCTTCACTGTGGCATGCGGGGTCTTTCATTGCGGTGCACAGGCTTCTCTAGTTGCAGCGCGCAGGCTTTTCTCTAGTTGCGGTGCACAGGCTCAGTAGTTATGGCACGCGGGCTTAGTTGCCCTGCGGCATGTGGGAATCTTAGTTCCCTGACCAGGGATCGAACCCACGTGCCCTGCATTGGAAGGTGGATTCTTAACCACTGGACCACCAGGGAAGTCCTTGGATGGAGTTGGTTTTTATCCATTGTAACTGGGCAGGTAAATTCAGGTTTTCAGTGCCAGATATGTGGGATCTTATCCTTATCACAACTCTCGGGACTTTATCCACAGGTGAGGATCTTTTGTTATAGAGGCAGGACCGTGGATTGGCCTTAGGGGTACAGGGGGTGGGTCTTTCCTGCCTTCAGCCAAAACGCCTCTGTCAAAGGACATGTAGGTGACCTCAACGTTCACAAGGACAGGGCTTAGCCAGACACGACTCTGGGGGGCAGGGAGGTTAGGGGGAGTGGCTCAGTTGACACTGGCCTCAGCATATGCCTGCTACACAGGATCTTGCAAGCACGTGCTGTTCGCACTGCTCTCAGAAGAGACACAACCACAGCAAAAGTGGGAGCCTTGGGTGTACTGTGCTACAATTCATCCTTGAACTACTCAGGTATTAGACTTAACATATGTGCACGGGCCACGTGGGGTCCACAGTGATGCTGGTGGGCTGCGGTGACTTAATAAATAGGAGCAGCTGCAGCAAGCCTTTAAGCATGGAGAAAAGAGAGTCTTTGTGTATATGAGCCTTTTAGACATGGGTGGGCAGGTGCAGAACAATTAGTTATCGGCTGTATTATTCACCAATGCAGACAGGCTACCCCATATATGATCCAAAATATGTTGTTTTGAAATGACTTCATCTAAGAAAGGGAGCCATGGAGGGACTAACCTCCTCTTACCACATGTTGAGAAGATTGAAATGGGTTAATAAAAAAGGTAAAAGGAGATGCATCTAGCTCTAATTGCTCTTTTTTTTTTCCTGGCCGCACCATGGGGCATGCAGGATCTTATTTCCCCGACCAGGGATCGAACCCGTGCTCCCTGCAGTGGAAGCACGGAGCCCTAACCACTGGACCACGCTAATTGTTCTTAAAGAGGGTACCAGAACACAGTGAGATGTCTGAGTTATTATTAGCTCAGAAACAGTAATTAGATCCTAAATAAATTTAACAAGGTAAAAAAGTCTAGATTTTAGAGCTGACTGGAATGACTTCTTCTAAAGGAGTCTAAACTTAGGAAACTATTAAGAGGCAGCTTCTCAAAACGAGAGAGAAAGAGAAATCATAGTATGAGCAAATTAAAGATAAAGTTGTAATTTACCTTTTTTGTGTGCCAGAAATATTTTTTTGACTTTATCAGTTTATCTGCTGAGATCAGTAGCCAAGAACATTCTGATTCACCTCTAACAGGTTTTGACTACAGTACCTTCAACTGTATGAGAATTAAAGACACTTGGAAAAACACAATCACATAATACCATTGTGACACTCAAAACTTATTTCCTTAATATTTTAAATACTCAATTAGTATTCAAATTTCCCAAGTTATTGCATAATTTTTTTTCAGCTTTTTTTTGGAATCAGAATCCAAATAAGACCCAATCATTAATATTAGTTTATAGATGTTTTTTATTTTTAATTTTTTTAATTTTTTAAATTTTTTTTAACATCTTTATTGGAGTATAACTGTTTTACAATGGTGTGTTAGTTTCTGCTTTACAACAAAGTGAATCAGTTATACATATACATATGTTCCCATATCTTAGATGTTTTTTAACCTATATATTTCCCTTCCATCATTTTTTAAAAATTTATTTTATTAAATTTATTTATTTTTGGCTGCGTTGGGTCTTTGTTGCTGTGCGTGGGCTTTCTCTGGTTGTGGCGAGCGGGGGCTACTCTTGGTGGCGGTGTGCAGGCTTCTCATTGCGGTGGCTTCTCTTGTTGCAGAGCATGGGCTCTAGGCACATGGGCTTCAGAAGTTGTGGCGTGCGGGTTTAGCAGTTGTGGTGCACAGGCTCTAGAGCGCAGGCTCAGTAGTTGTGGCTCACGGGCTTAGTTGCTCCGCGGCATGTGGGATCTTCCCGGACCAGGGTTCGAACCCGTGTCCCCTGCATTGGCAGGCGGATTCTTAACCACTGCGCCACCAGGGAAGCCCCATCATTTTTTTTTGTTTGAAACTTATTGGTTGAGGAACGTGGGTTATTTGTCCTGTAGAATGTCCCACAGTAAGCATGAATTGCTATGTTATCATTGAAGATGTTTCTCTGTCTCACATATTGCTGATGAATTGGTAATTATATCTGGAGACTTGATCAGATTCAGATTTGATTTTTGATTTGACCCCTCTGGGGCAAAGGGGTCACTTCTCTGGTAAATTTGGGACAAATGAGTGGGGCATGCTCAACACTCTGACTCTCTTTAGCCAGGTTCCCCAGGATACACACACTCTGCTTTCCTCTTCCATGAAGTAAAATTGAAAGGGGTCCTCCCTGAATGGGCTGGGGGATGGGGTGGGGAAGGGGGAGAGCTATAGTTTTCTTGCCCAGAGTGGGTGGGTTAGTTTCCCTAATCCTGGGAGTCTGGATCAAGAAGCCCGTTTACTAAATGATACCGCCACCCTTGCCAATATCAACTTCATCAGTAGCACTGCTGCTCTTTTGATCTCTCATTTGCCTTATTCTTTTGAATTATTTCTCACTTGATTCAGAACTTTGGCAGGGAATGGAGGGGTATTATTTGTTGGTGTCCCTAAACTCTACAACAACCGTCAAGGATACATAGACTAGCTACTTCTATTAGACAAGCTTCTGTGGCTGCCTAGCCCACAGATCCTGTAAGAGCTGGCCCTGTGTACCATGTTCATCTCATTCCCGAACTGCTGGGCAACAGCTGATTGTATCTGACCCAAGGCTACCAGTTAGACGCTCATTCTCTTTATCTCTCAGGACATTCAACTAAGACACGATGACTAATATTTGACAGAAGGCCCTTGAGCTGCATTGAGATGGCTGTTTTCTCTCCCTGTGCATTGCTGATAAGAAGGCACAGGGAATGAGCATCAGGGGAAGCAGCGTGGAGGAGGCATGTGGAGAGGAGTGGAGCTGAGAGATCAGGACGCCTTTCAGAATCAGAGAGAGAAACATGGCCCTCTGACCCCCTTGTTCTAGTCCTCCAGGCTTTTCTTGTCCTTAGATGCTGTGAGATGGTCACTTGATCCTACGTTTATGAGATGGAGGGAATTATACTCACCAGACTTGCTGAAGAGAGAGCACTGTAATTTTTTTGGAAGAACTTTCATATCAGGCTCATTTGAGGTGGAAGCTGAGAAACCAAGGGGTCTGAGTATGGGTAACACATCTGCAGGGAACAGGAAAAGCTTTTTGCTGGTCACCCTGGAGAGGGAGGGAAGAACGAGAGGAAAAGTGTAGGAGGCACAGTCTGTGACACTGATGTGACACTTCCCAGGACTGAGCCTCCAAAACTTCAGAGCTTCTATCTCTTGAAATAAGAAATTTTCAGTTTTCTTAGTGAAAGCTGATGAAGGGGCTCTGCTTGACACCCAGATTCAAGTGAAAGAATCGAGCCAGCCAGAGGGAGTGTGGGACCCTGGGAGAGTGAGTGTGGTAGGAGTGTATCAGAGTGTGTAGAACTTTGGACTTGAAACAGGAGTTTAGAACTCATTGTAACTAGATGATATCCGGTCACTCTGAATACCCAGCCTCCCTCACTTCCTCTTTTAGAGGGCAGCGTCCTCTGATCTATACAAAGACCCCAAAGCTTCAGTCTTACGGCCCCTCGAATTTGTCACCTCTGCAGTGCTATCCTGTTATCAAGGGTATTTGCTCCCTGCTCTCAGTTTGGCCTGTCACTGCTGGGAGCTCCGCGTTATGCCCCATTTGATGTCTCCCTCCCATAAATCAAAGGAGAAGATTGTTGGGCAGATCTTTCTCCCCCTCTAGTCTCTCCAAAGTTACCAGCAGCCTAAGAGTATATGCAGGTTTCTTCACTGAAGAGTTGAAGCAATTTCAGAAGGGAGAGTCAATGTCAAAGAGGGAAGGATAAAACACTCCTAACGTAGACCTTCTATTTACTTCTCAAAGGGAGGGATGGTACATACAAATCTAGGTCCTTCACAAACTCCCTGGCTTTTAGTTTTTATTTTAAAACTTTTTTGGTGGCACCGCATGGCATGCAGGGTCCCCAGCCAGGGTTTGAACCCATGTCCTCTACAGTGCAAGTGTGGAGTCTTAATCACTGGACTGCCAGGGAAGTCCTGTTCCCTGGCTTTTAGATGCACAAAATTCCCTTCTCCATGGGCCTCCTTTTAACATTTTCTCCATTTGAAACCACCAACTTCCACACGTATCACAGGAAGGGATCTCGCTTCTTGTGTTACCAACTGGGGTCCTTGGATTCTTTAATCAATAGAAATTGATAAGAGGCCTGACAGGGAACACAAGCACGGCATTATTGGGCTTGTGCTGCAGCACGAAGGAGTGAAAACAAATAACAGGTGCCCTTGCTCCCTCCCTGAGCGGGGGCTGGTCCCTTACATGGGGTGAGGGTAGCGTGGATCGGTAGGTTGGGCCTCAGGGCTGGCTTAGGCGGTCTGCCCACCCTTGGTGGTGCTGTGTGCAGGGGTCATGGGCAGTGCCCTGTTTCTGCTCCCAGCTCTTCAGAAGTGGCAGTGGGTTTTGGCCTTTTTGTATTTCCTTATTCATAATTTGCCCCTACTGCACATGCATGCAGTTATTTTTAGTCCCTTATGATTCTTTGTATTTTGTTGTTGGAGGAGACGTTTGTCCAGGTGCAAGCACTGCAGCAAAGGGTCCCAGGTCCCAGCCTGTCTCACTTGGATCTCTCTGTCTCCCAATTCACCACTCTTATCCTACCCCAACGTCCCAAATCTGAGTATGCCAGTTGGAGGCAGGTCCCCAGAACTTTAGCCAGTTCAAAATGATGCCTATTGTCACCCAAGTCGTGCAGAATTGTGTGTATAGGGTGGAGGTGGGAAAGGAAGAGGAAGAGCCTCCGGGTCTGTGTTAGTTGTGGATTTAGCTCTTCCTGGCCAGATTTCCTTTTCAATATTCTTACACATGTGAGTGGGAATCACATCAGTTCATTTTATTAATAGAATTGTTATACAAGCTCATCCACTGCTCCCAGGAACAGACATTAATTTTTATAGAGTACAATCTAAACCCATATTGAAAAAGGATATATTTCCTCAATTAGAAGGGCATCTCGCCTTTTTCCCAGAGTTAGTGGGCCCCATTATTGTTCACAAAAGAGGTCTGGTTTCTTTCCTGCTTCGCCTGAGAAGCTATTGAAATAATAAATAAGCTATATTATCCTTTAATGGCTCCTCCCTTTTGTTAATTCAGGAAGGGCTCCAGACAATAAATTATTTCAACAGTCTGCTTTGGGGGCTGGGGTAGCTGCCAATTCTTTTACAACAAACCCACCTTCACTTAAGTTAACCGAGATACTTTCTGTTCCGTGTAACCAACTGATCCTTGTCTAGAAGAGAAACGGATGCTGGCAGGTAGGTTTGCAAGCAATAGAGCCTTAGGTGAATGTGGATGCCGTTTCCAGTATTGCTGCATGATGCTGAGTGGTGAAGATTTTCTCATCCTGGGAAAGCAGTTTGGTGAAGGAGGCCTAGCCAGCTTGAGGGGGCTTCTGTTTGTTGCAAAAAAGTGATGCCTGAGTAGGATCCACTATAACCGAGGCCTGGAGAAATATGGGTAGAATGTGAGGAACCCCTGGCAAGACTCCTTACTCTGCCATGTCTGGTGGTAAAGTTAATGAACACATTGGCACAATTCTAGGCTAATTCACCATGGGTTCAGACTCCTCTGGTATGAAAGTTCGGGTCAGCTCACCGGGTAAATCCTGACCAGGGTAGCTATTGGTTAAAAGCATGGGCAACATGACATGCATTACAGAGGACAGAAAAAATAAAGAGCAGCTTTACTTCTTAAACTCAACTGTCAGTTTCTTATCCATTTGGCATCGGATTTTTATTTGAATTTAAATTTAGCTTAATTTTATTTTATTTTGCATATGTTTAATGCAATCTGTTTTCTGTGATTTCACCTCTAGTCTTAACTTACTTCTCTCTCCCTCTCTCCCTCCCTGCCTCTCTCTCTCTCTCTCTCTCTCTCTCTCTCTCTCTCCTTTTCCTCTTTCTCATAATATTTGCCATTTAAAATCTTCTCTGTTTATTTTCCCCTCTCATTCTAATGGTCCCAGATCGAAAAAAAGGATGGGAGGAGTCCCTGACTTGGAGAACACAAGGACTAGGTAGCAGGGGCTACTTTCTGAGAGACAGCCCACGTGAGATAGTCAAGAGGTCTTTCTGCACGTCCCTTCCCCAATATCCAGGTCCAGCAAGGTTTGTGCACTATGTAGGTAAGCCGCCACAGACTTTCCCTATAGCAATTGCTTTCAGTTTCAACCAAGACACCATGGCTTCAGCCTCTTGGGGCATCTTATAGAGGCTTAAGTCCTAGATCTAGCCTAAGATCACAGGCAGGCTTAAATAGTTCAGCCATAGAAAAAGCTTATTTTTGCCTCCCCTTACTCACTTGTATAGATAAAACAAATCAAGGTCTGTGAGGAAACTTAATATTGGGTTATCTACAGAAGATGAAATAGACACAAAGCAAAGCTGCGCATTCATTCCTGTCATTTCTCAACCTTTGTTGCCAGGATATCCCCACGGTCTGAAGACTCCTTAAGGGTGGGTAGTCTGGCAGTGAATGTGATGGTGACTTCTGTTGGACCTGTTGTGCTGGCTTCACAGAAAGCCAAGGAGCGTCAATTAAACAAGCCCAGCAGGGTTCAGCACTCCAAGCACTGTAGGCCTGGCCTGTGACCAGGCTCAGTACACTTATCATGTTTCCCCCACTCCTGCCCTTGATTCTCACTGGTCTCTCTCTCCTCAGGTTGCTACCTCAGAAACAGAGTCTTAACTCTTTTTAACGTGTTTACTCCTAAGATTATCATTGCAAACGTGATCCACTTCTTACTGGTGTTCTGCTTTGCTTAGCAAAGTAAACTTTATTTTTTTTTCAATCAACAAATTTGTATTGGGACCTTTCATGTTTCTAGGCTCTTCTGTATGGGACACTTGTTATTAAAACTAAGAACTAAGATATTTGTTGAAGGTAAGTGCAAGGTTATGTTCACTTTTTTATTCAAAATTGCATGTTACAAAGTAAACATCCTCATCTTTCTCACAGCCTATACGTCCTCTTTCCAGGGTGAGGCAGGCTTACGGTGAACACCCTGATCGTTTTCTCCACACAGACAGAAGGGAATCTTGTTACTTTGGCAGACACAATTGTTGCAATACTTCCCCCCCAAAGGATAAAATCAATAACCACAATTCCCATAATCAAGGTAAACCATGTTGGAAGGTATATATTTTTGAGAGTGCTGGTCCAGGTCCTGAAGCATGGGACCATTTCAGAAACTACCTCCTGTATCCTTATCTACCAAATTTAATGGTCCCAGTGCTATTGGAAGAAATCAATTCTCCATGAATTGCTCTGTAATTTCATTCATACTGACAATTTCTTGTTCAAGATGTGCCTTTCAGGTGAAATGGGAGATTTCTTTGTCTCATCTCTCAGATGAACCTGTGGGATTGTTATTGGTAACAGTTGGGGCGGCACACTCCCCCCATGGGCTAATATTAACTTAGAGGCATGGAGTCCAATGTGGTAGCCACTTGCTAATAGTGGCTGTTAAGCTCTTGAAATGTGGGTTGTGTGAGTGAGGGCTGAATTTTTAATTTTATTTAATTTTAATTAATTAAACTTAAAATTTAAACAGTCACATGTGGCTAGTGGCTATCATGCTGTACAGTGCAGGGCTAGAGACATCCTTCGACAAATTGAGGAAATCGGGTTTTCGGTCACACTGCTTGTACCAGGTTTTCTTAGGTGATGCTCTAATCTGATTTCCTGAGGATGCTTCACTTCCTAACTTAAGTGTGAAGAACAGTTTCCATTCTTCCTTTGAGGATTCACATTGTAATTTTACAACCTTCATAAGTACAGCAGGCATCTGCAAATTACATTTTCTGTCCTCACAAATGTTCCCATTCTACTTGGAACCATGTAAGATATGGTCTCTTTAATATCTTGTACACATTTTCCAGCGGTGGAAGTATAAATATGTAAATATCTACCTTTATTCTCTTTCTTTCTTATTCTCTTTCTTCTTTTTTTTTTGACATAAATCTTTTGCCTGCATCAATAGGACGGCTCTGGCTCCCTCCTATATTCCCCTCTCCTACATTAGCTTCCTAAGCAAACTGACTTTGACAGAATCTACTTTGTAGGGGACGTGATTCCAAGATCAGCTTCTCTTCCTCCTTCCTGGTCTCTTTCCCCTGGTGCAGGCCCTGAAGCAATCCTCTCGTTTTTATGGGGCAGCAGTGCCTTGCTCATTGCTCTCTGGCCCAGAGTGTGGCTTAGACACAACTTGGTGATAGAAAAAATATCTAAACCTTATACTCTGCCTATGTGAATTAATATTTCCTCCATCCAGCTCCCCACAAGAAGGAGAAGTCGTGGTTAAGCTGCAGCTCTGTCAAACCAGCAAGTTGAATAGCTGGTAGTAGATTGATTTTGCATCGTATATTACCTCCAGAGGACTCAGTGGGTTACCGTGATACCATCACACTTAACTTGATGGGATTTGATACCAAAAAGCCAGGGTACCAGCCTCGAGGACCATTCTACCAGTCTCAGGGATCGTACTACCTCTCGGATTAAATGGGTAAGCTTGCAGACCTATTAAAACTTTTTTTTTTTTTCCTTTTCAAAGCCTCTCAATTGTCATTCCAGCCTGGCTTAGTGAATGGATTATTATACATATGGTCTGGTTCTGAGAGCCTTCTCTTCTGCTTCAAAGATCCACTGAATCCAAATAAGATAAAAAATATTCAATAGGGTACTTTGTGTTGTGCAATATTCCTAAACCATGCCATTTGCCTTCAAGTGGGACAAGATGGATGAACCAATGTTATTCTTTGCCCAGGGTAGGCTCGCTTCTTCCACTTCTGTAGTTGAATTGATTAGCAACTATCTCTCTTTTTTTTGTTTTTTGTGGTTTGCGGGATCTTAATTCCCCGACCAGGGATTGAACCCCGGGCCCCTGGACTGCCAGGGAATTCCTAACTATCTCTCCTTTCGACACCATACAAATGATAGTTATTCTTCAAACAAAATCTCATAAGTAAACACCATTCAACGAATGCAATGCTAAATTTTATGAGTCAAATTATTTCCTAGTTGTGGTAGATACTGGGTGGCTCCTAATGACTTCTCCTTCCTTGGACCCAGCCCCAGAGACACAGGGGAATGCTTGTACAAAGATGAAAATAGCTGCAGGACTCCAGCTGTATACAATTTTCTGTAAGTCACCACCAGTCCGGATTTGCTGCCTAGGGCATCTCGGTCAAACCCGTGTTCAATGCCTCATTCTACCTCTCACACCACGAGCCTGCCTATGAGAGGTAGGGCACACCAGTCCCTAATGATCTGCCCTGTCCTTTATTATGTGGGTGGTAAAAGGCCTGCGGGGGCTTTGATGGTGGCTTCTGAGTGATTTGCCAAGGAATGCAAGCTCAAATCCAGGCCAGGCCTCCCCGTGTCAGGGCCCACTGAACTCCTCAGATTACAGAAAGAGGTTCAATAGAGTCTATTCAGTCACTTCCAGGCTTTTTGCCTTTTTTTTTTTTTCCCCGGTATGCGGGCCTCTCACTGTTGCGGCCCCTCCCGCTGCGGAGCACAGGCTCCGGACGCACAGGCCCCGCAGCCACGGCTCACGGGCCCAGCCGCTCCGCGGCACGTGGGATCCCCCCAGACCGGGGCACGAACCCGCGTCCCCTGCATCGGCAGGCGGATTCTCAACCACTGCGCCACCAGGGAAGCCCCCAGGCTTTTTGCCTTTTGAATGTCCCAGGACATTTTTGCAGGAAGAGCTCAACTCCACACCCTGACAACTGGCTCCAGCAGCAATGACATATTCCACAGTTCTGGGCTTCTCAGCCTCATCTCAGGTGCACAATGCTCTGATTCCATTCATGGCATATTGACTGATTTACTTGGTTGTTAAAACTGCTTTTTGTGTCCCTAATCCTCCTGGTGGGTGTTCATATGTGTAATAATTTCCTAGGGCTGCTGTAACAAATTACCACAAATTTAGTGGCTTAAAACAACAGAAATATACTCCCTCACAGTTCTGGAGGGCAAAAGTACAAAATCAGTGTTGGTATGGGCTTCCCTGGTGGCGCAGTGGTTGAGAGTCCGCCTGCCGATGCAGGGGACACGGGTTCGTGCCCCGGTCCGGGAAGATCCCACATGCCGCGGAGCGGCTGGGCCCGTGAGCCATGGCCGCTGAGCCTGCGCGTCCGGAGCCTGTGCTCCGCAACGGGAGAGGCCACAACGGTGAGAGGCCCGCGTACCGCAAAAAAAAAAAAAAAAAAAAAAAAATCAGTGTTGGTAGGGTCACACACCCTCAGGAGGCTCTGAAGGAGAATCCATTCCATGCCTCTCTCCTACCTTCTGGTGGCTACTAGGTTTGAGGTTGCCCTTCAATTTCTGTTTCGATCTTCACATGGCCTTATTTTCTGTGTCTCTGTTTTCTCCTCTTCTTATAAGGGCTCTAGTCACTGGATTTAGGGCCCACCCAAACCTAGGATGATCTCATTTCAATACCCTTAATTACATCTGCAAAGACCCTATTTCTAAATAAGGTCACATTCATAGGTACTGGGGTTAGGACTTGGACATACTTTTTTTGGGACACTACTCAACCTTCTAAAATATGAGATACAAAAAATAGTGGTTTGAGGGAATAATATGCCCGATTCTTGTCATAAAAGCCATCTCCAAACCTCTTGGCCATAATGTACAATTCCAGGATCTTCCATCCATTTGGTTATTTTGATTTCTGGAGTTCGAACTGATTCTCACTTCCTGTTGCTCCAAACTTATAGCTCTTTTCACTGCCAGAGGCACAGGGCTCTCTCATTGTGTGGAATGGCCTTACCCCTTCCTTAGGCAGGATGTCTGTGACAGAGGGTGGAAGGTAATGCCTTTTCCCCTGAGGCTCGTAACCTGTTGAATGGGTGGTTCTGCTTGTGCTGCACTTGTTACTTTATTTTTAAATTGAAGTATAGTTGATTTACAACATTGTGTTAGTTTCAGGTGCACAGTAAAGCAATTCAGTTATATATATATTTTTCAGATTATTTTCCATTATAGGTTATTATAAGATATTGAGTATAATTCCCTGTGCTATACAGTGATTACTTGTTGCTTATCAGATACAAACTACTATGCATGCTGCTACTTTTAATTCAAAGCTTAAGTCCTTGCAAGATGTCCCTGTTTGTCTGGCAGCTGAAAGTGAGGCTCAGGGTCAAGGGTGTTTCTTGTACAATTAACTCACACAGCCATTTCTCATCCTTTTTTAGATTTTTTTCCATTGCATAATCAAAGACTGTTAGGCTGCATTGCTATGTGAGACAATGAACAAAACAATCCAGCAACCTCTGGTGAATCTCTCCACTAGCATCTACTAGTAAGCCAGCAATTATCTTTCAAAAGCAGTATAATTGGGGCTTCCCTGGTGGCGCAGTGGTTGAGACTCCGCCTGCCGATACAGGTGAGGTGGGTTCGCGCCCCGGTCCGGGAGGATCCCACATGCCGCGGAGCAGCTGGGCCCGTGAGCCATGGCCGCTGAGCCTGCGCGTCCGGAGCCTGT
>NW_021146227.1:18892-25000 GCF_002837175.3 Physeter macrocephalus
GAGCCTGCACGTCCGGAGCCTGTGCTCCACAGCGGGAGAGGCCACAACAGTGAGAGGCCCGCGTACTGCAAAAAAAAAAAAAAAAGCAGTATAATTCTCAGATGCCGGAAGCATTGCCTAAATGTTTTTGTTACATTTTTCCTTTTAGGTCCTGCCATCTCTCCCCCTCTCTCCAAATCGTCTTGGTGGGAGAGGCAGAAATCACACACAGACCTCAAGTCTCATATTTCTTATAGGGCCCAAGGGGTAGGAGCTGACTTGTAACTTGGCCAGGGTCAGTCACTGAGGCGCCTCTGAACCCTATTCAAAGTATGTGGCCTTTTGGATAACCCAAGATGTGGAGTGTATAAGAATTCCAAGGTGGAGCAAATTTGGACACTAAAGCCCAAACACTCCCATTAGTTGATGTTCTTTGTTGCAGTGGGAGATATCACACACATTTCACTACCTGTCATGGGCTTAAGTACTACTACTCCAGGAGGCCCCCATCTGCTGCATCCCTCACGGCTGGTCCTGGGACCTGACTGAACATCCTCTTCCCCTCAGAGGCACTGCAGTGCCTCTGTCACTTTCGTTTCAGGGCATCTTTGCAAAATCATACAGTGGGGGCACCTGACCACTGAGGAAAGAAAGAAAACAAGGATGCTGAATGATACCATCTAAGGCACTGTAACCTGATCTGTCTCTTTCAGAGGTTTCCTTGAGCTTCCTCTCCCTTAAAGTAACCAGAGCAGATACAGGCAGAGGCAAGGGGGCCACCGCTGAGTCCATCTTTGTTAGGCAGATATATTCCAGGCAGGTCCAGCCCTCATGAAAGGTGTAGTGATTTCTTTTAAAATAAAGACAACTCTTCCTCATAGTATGTACGTTCTGGGAAAGGGACAGGCCAATGTATGAAAAGAAGCCTTGAGAAGCAGGGCGGGCAATACCTTTGTTTCAATTTTTTAAAGAATTTGGTAGGGCCACGCTCCCTCCAAAGCTTCTAGGGGAGGATCCTTCCTTACCTCTTTCAGCTCCTGGACACTTCAGGCTTTCCTGGGCTTGTGGCAGCATGATTGCACTCTCTGTCTCCATTGTCACATGGTGTTCTCCCTGTGTGATTCTTTTCTTCTTGTAGGGTCACCAGTCATATAGGATTAAGGGCCCACCCTACTCTAGCATGATCTCATCTAACTTGATTACATCTGCAAATATCCTATTTCCAAATAAGAACATATTCACAGGTATCAAAGGTTAGGATTTGAACATATATTTTGGGGGTGACACGATAAACCCACACCAATCGGTTTCCATTTTTCAAACCCACACCAAGGAGTTTGAGGGGATGGGTCCCAGTCACATCCCTGACGGAGAAAATAAAATCTTTAAACAAGATCAGGCTGTACTGCCTTAGAGGGTATCATTCTGCGTCTTTGCTCTCTTTTCTTCTTTCCATCCTTATTGGAAACTGTAATATGGCTTTTTCTTGGATACTTTGTGATCAAGGTCATACTATCATAATTTCCATCAATCTGGGCTTTTTTGGCTCAGGGCATTCTTCTGGGTTGCCCCAAGTTATTTTTATGCAGCTCATGGGCTTCCATTTTCCAATATCTGCTAGTTTCTATGGCTTTTATAGTTGAAGGTTTGGGAAGATCAGTGGAATCATTAGTGGCTTTGTTGCTAAATTTTAAGGTCATCCTTGTTCTGCATATCCAGAGAGGAATTCAGCAGGTCTTTGAAAAATATCTATCCGTATGGTTCTTGTTTCCAAATGCTTTGGGCTTCTTTAGTACCAATCCTCAAGGCTAGTGATTCTTTCATAGGCTTCCTGTAGCAGATATTTTTGATTGACTATCTATCCTTAGCAGTAGTCAGATTTTATACATAGATAACCACTTTTCCGCCCAAACCACCCATGTGCACCTAGGCAAGCTGACCCTACCCTGCTCTAGAAGTGGGCCTACTTTGTCAAAAGGTAATTATCAGCTCTCTTGTCAGTGATGGGTTAAGGAACTCATGCTTAAGCCCACCAATGCAGAGCCGTAGAATTTGGTTCTGGCATGGCCATTTAATTCAGTGGAAGGCAACTGGAAAAATTCTTGGGGGCCTCTGGGAAATAAATGTTCTAAATTTTAAGATGGTCCCCTCTTTTCTCTTGATCTTGTGCAGAGGTGTGAGGCCTGGAACTGCGGTAACCACCCTGTTCCCTGTCTGGAGATGAAGGTGACACCTGTAGAGGGCATAGTTGTGAGAGCTGTGACTGACCCACACTTAAGCATCACTCTACCATGGTCTTTTTCAATTATGTTTGAATTGGATTTCCTGTGTTTAAGAACTGTTTAAATTGGGTTCTCTGTTCCCTTAGTTTGAAAGTATTTTAACTGGCACATCCTGATGGGTCTCTCTGAGCAAATATAGATCCACTGGAGGAGATGGTGATTCCCATTAGGCTCCCAAGGGGCACAGGGGGTCAGGCTACACGAACCTGTATTTGTAGAATTTGGTCATTAACTTAGCATCACCAGATTTCTGGCAATAACTGCTCATCCTCTGCTGTACTTCTGTGTAAATCGGACCTCAGGCCTTTTCAGGCCCACGGAACTGTCCCCTGAATGACAGTTTCTTCCATAGTCATCAAGTGGCCCTCAGAGATTGGGTGAGAAGGAGGAGAGACATCATCATGATCAATGGATTGCTTGGATTTCCATGCCTACCATCAGTTTACCAAGTACTGCTAGAGACAAGCCGTGGGGTTTTCCAAACTGATGACATAATGAATCCATGACCCACATTACGAACTGGATCCTCTATGTTCACTCTCTCCCCCTCCAGGCAGCAATTTTAAATCTTCTTCACTCTCAGCAGATATTCTCACCTATCTCCAAAGAAAATTTAAAAAACATCAGGTGGGAGCCACAACTAGCCTCCAGGAAAACCAAGACATACCGGAACCTACTCTAACACTTTTAAAGGTTTCACAGGAAGAGGTGTCCTGCCTGCCCTCCAAGCTTGGGGTGCAGGACCTAAGCTCTGATGGGCTTAAAGAAAGAGAGGGAAAGAACTGGAAGAAAGAAAACAGGGTAATGCTACACAACAGTAGGAACTAGAGAAGCAGGAAATGGGGCCTGTGGCCAAACCCTGGTGATGACTATTAGGAAAATACCAGAGGATGCCGCCTTACTCCCTCGGCCCCTCCTCTGTCCACACTGCGGGGCCTGCCGGGTCCCAAAGCGAGGCCTCAGGCTTAAACAGTCTTAGGTTGTTAGCGGAACATCCAAGAACCTCCCCGTCTACAGCGCCCGGCGTGGGGTGCAAACGCAACCCTTTGAAGCGTGGGACGCCGGGGCAGGAGGCTGCGGAGGCCCTTTGGTTACCCCTTTGCTTTGCTAACATAGTTTCTCTGCCCACTCGATGTAAACAGCAAAATTTTCCATGGCTCGCCCTCTGCAGTGGGGAGAGTACTTTCCAGAAAGAGGCACGCCAGGGAATTGGAGTGGGGGAAGGAACTCTCACTCAGAGCGAGAGAGTTTGCTGGGCGGGGTGGGGCGGATCCCGGGCCAACCTGCTTCCCCGCGGGTCTCCGGGGCGGGGCGGCGGAAAGGGAGAGCGGTTCTGAAGGACCCCACCACCAACTTCCCGCCCGCCGCCAGGGAAGGCCAACTCCGCCTGCCTGAGTCACGGCCAGAGCTGGGGAGGAGCCGGGAAAGGCGGCCCCATCCCAGAGCGCAGCCGGCGGCTTCAGGGAGAGCCAGGCAGGGCAGTCGGGGAGCATGGGGGAGAGCGCGCTGGAGCCGGGGCCTGTTCCCGGAGCGCCGGCTGGGGGCCCGGTGCACGCCGTCACGGTGGTGACCCTGCTGGAGAAGCTGGTCACCATGCTGGAGGCGCTGCGCGAGCGGCAGGGGGGCCTGGCTCAGAGGCAGGGCGGCCTGGCGGGCTCCGTGCGTCGCATCCAGAGCCGCCTGGGCGCGCTGAGTCGCAGCCACGACACCACGAGCAACGCGCTGGCGCAGCTGCTGGCCAAGGCGGAGCGCGTGGGCTCGCACGCCGATGCCGCCCAGGAGCGCGCCGTGCGCCGAGCCGCCCAGGTGCAGCGGCTAGAGGCCAACCACGGGCTGCTGGTGGCGCGCGGGAAGCTCCACGTTCTGCTCTTCAAGGTCAGTGACCTCAGGCGTCCCCTGATCGGGGCCTTTCCTGCGGGCCACCACCTGGGGGCTCCCCCTCCCATCCGCCTACCACACCCACATTCCTGACCCTACCCTCCTCCCGTCTCATGGAACCCACTTCCAGGCCCTCGCGCGCTTCCCACCACCGAGCCCCAGCCTTCCCTCACACCCTGGAACCCAGCCAATCAAAGCCCGCCCAGGCCACGTCCACAGCAGTTGCTCCAAGTCCCAGCCCATCCCCAGATGAAAAGAACGGTGGTGGAAGTGCATCCCGAGACAGTTCGCCCCTTCCTCCTGTTCTTGCCCCTGCGGCTACCATCCCGTCTTGTGTCCCTAACCGGGTTCCACAAACTTCTGCAGTTCCCCTGCCCTAGCTCTCCCCACCTCCCTCCAACCTACGTCCTCCTTTCCCACGCCTGCCTTTTCTTTCCCATCCGGGCTGCGGAGGCTAAGGGTGGGGTGGGTTCACCTGGTGTCACCGAGGAGGGAGGCTCAGGCTGGTACGGGATAGGGGGCTGCCAGGGCCAGTGCTGTGTCCATCACTTGCAGGAGGAGGCTGAAATCCCGGCCAAGGCCTTCCAGAAGGCGCCGGAGCCCTTAGGCCCGGCGGACCAGGCCGAACCTGGCCCACAGCAGCCAGAGGGCGAAGGTGGGGAGAGCTCAGACGAGGAGGAGCCCGTGGAGTCCAGGGCGCTGCGGCTGCGGCGAGCCGGGTTGGTGTATAGCTTGCGAAGGGCCTTTTCGGGCCGGAAAGGGCCTGCAGCGCCAACCCCTACGCCTGTTAAGCCTCCTCGCCTTGGGCCTGGCCGGAGCACTGAGGGCCAACCGGAAGCCCAGCCTGAGTCGGAGTCTAAGCAGGAGCCAGAACCTCCGCAGGATACCGAGGAAGATCCCGGGAGACCTGGGGCTGCCGAAGCAGCAGCGGCTGTGCTCCAAATAGAGAGTGCGGCCTGATGGCTGGTGCTGCCTGCCTCCCCCGCGCCGATGCCTAGCCCCGAAATAAATCTTCCTCTCAGAATGCAGCGTTCCCGCCCAAATAAGGAGTGAATGCTGCATCCACAGCCCAGCGCTGGCCCTCCCTTCCTGGCTTCTTAAGCCCAGCACCCTGTGTCCTTTAAAAGAGCAGCCACTCACACCTGCTTACACTCACCGTCAATAAAAGTCATGGCACCTAATCCGGACTCCATGTGAAGGGGTGGGGGAAAGGCGATGCAAGGAATAAGACAGACGTTGGAACCTGGAGTGTGACTTCCATTTCAAACAGATCATTGTGTGATTTCTCCAGTTTCCACTGAATCCTGGGCTCTCCCCCGGTGGCACATAAACATATCCTTCTGGCTACTTGCTCCTTCGGCACTTTCCTCCTCGGGACATACAATCATATTTTTTTCCCAGCATCTAGTACAGTCCCTTGCTGTAGGTGCTCCATAAATGTCAACCTGTGGTTTTCCCCTTAGTCTCTTCTTCCTCTACCACCTCTTAAAAGTTGGGTTTTCCGAGATTCTGTTCTTAGCCCTCTTCTCATTCTGGGTATTCTTCCATTAACTCCCACTGCTGAGGCTCTCCTATGGGCCACATACCCCCTAGACCACTGTCTTGAGCTGTATTTGAAAAGGAATCCAAACTCCAAATGCATCCAAAAGAAGCAGTGTGTCTTCTACCTTTTAATTAAGTTCAATTCAACAGCTATTTATTGAGCACTTACTATGTATCATTCAAAACTGCTCCTCCTCCTGTGTTTTCTTTACCAGTGAATGGCACTATCATCCATCCAGAAACCTGGGAGTCTTCACTGGCTCCTCCTCTCTCTCCTTCCCCTACCACATGGAAACAGTTATCCTGCTGATAACTCTGCTCTGTTCTCTTTTCTTAATACCCATTGCTGCTGCTCTATTTCAGGCTTCGTCTTTCATCTGACCGTTATTTGAACTGCCAATCTGATCACATCACCTTCCTGATCCAG
>NW_021146228.1:0-25000 GCF_002837175.3 Physeter macrocephalus
CGCTGGGCTGTGAGCTCCGTGGAGCAGGGCCCAGGCTGCTGCCTTCACTTTGCAGTTGTTGCCAAGCCTTGCGCCATTCGGTTCTGTTGACTGCTTGAATAGGTGACCTTGGCCCCGTCTGTTTCCTTCAGGGCTTGGCTACAACGAGGAGCAGATTCACAAGCTGGATAAGTGAGTGCCTGTCCCCCTGGCAGGCGGGTGAGCAGGAGGGTGGGTGTCACCAGGGCAGAGTGAGTCTCTGTGCCAGACAAGAGGTGGTAAAGGGCCCTGATCCCAGGCCACAGCTGGGCAGGAGGAAAGGGGGCTAACTACCTCTGGGGAAGGTTATCTGGGGCCAGGGGAGGGCAGTTTCTCAGCAGCAGTCTTGTTTTTTTTTAAAAATTAATTTATTTATTTGTCTTTGGCTGCATTGGGTCTTCGCTGCTGCGCGTGGGCTTTCTCTAGTTGCGGCGAGCAGGGGCCACTCTTCATTGCGGTGCGCGGGCTTCTCATTGCGGTGGCTTCCCTTGTTGCGGAGCACAGGCTCAAGGCACGCGGGCCTCATTAGTTGTGGCACGCGGGCTCAGTAGTTGTGGCTCACGGGCTCTAGAGCGCAAACTCAGTAGCTGCGGCGCAGGGGCTCAGTTGCTCCGCGGCACGAGGGATCCTCCCAGACCAGGGCCCGAACCCGTGTCCCCTGCATCGGCAGGCGGACTCTTAACCACTGCTCCACCAGGGAAGCCCTCAGCAGCAGTCTTGATGGAACTGGATTGACTTCTGGTATGAACACGATTGTCTGAAGGATTTCTTTCCTTAGTTGTCCTCTCTGACTTACCACCTACTACTTCCTGCTTCTGGCCTCTGCCTGGGCTCTCCTTTGGGCTTTCCTCTGTTCCTCTGTCTCCTGGACACTCTATTCTACCAGGAAGCCCTCCATGATTTTATGCTTTTGGGGGGACTCACTCCCCCAGTTCTGCCCCCACCCCTGACTACACACACACACACACACACACACACACACACACACACACACACACAACCATCTCCCCTTTCCTCTGGGGGCTGGGCTCAAGAGCGTGTGTGTTCCCTGAGGTCCATTGTCCTTCTCCCACATCCCTCTGTTGGAGTTGCTCTGTGCCAGCCACTCTGCTTGCCGTGATGCACATTAAGTGGGATATAGGCGCCTTGGGAGAGGCGGCCCTGCTGTGGAGCCAGGGGCTGGACATTTGGGTGATGAAGACCCAGGGATGCTAGGTTTGTGCACAGGTGGCTCTGGCTTCTCATCTCTGTGCCTCTGTTTCTGTCTTTTCAGGGTGAATTTTAGTCATTTAGCCAAAAGGCTCCTGCAGGTGTTCCAGGAGGGGCGTGTGCAGCAGTACCAGGCGTCCCTGGTCACGCATGGCAAGAGAATGAGGTAACATTGGCCCTCACTCTTGAACTCCTGGCTTGGCCCTTCCTGGCTTCAGACAGCCCTGGGCTTTGCAGAGCCCCGACTGAGAGGGAGGTGGTAGTAAAGGAACAAAAGTAAAAAAAAAAGGGGGGGTTGGTTTTTTGGCCCTGGGTGGACCAGGTAGTATGCTGGGTGATTTCTATACATTAACTCATTTAATCCCGCAATGTCTACCCTGTGCAGTGGATCCTATCACCCCATTTCACAGATGAGGAAACTGAGGCTCAGAGAACAGGTTGCTTCCTTAATATGACACCGCTAGTCAATAGCAGACCCAGGACTAGCATATGGGTATGACTGCCTCTAAGATCTGGATTTTTTCCATGTCCCAGGCGGTTGTGTTCCAAAGCCCCCTCTCTGGGGAAAACACAAGATCCCTCTGGGATGAGGACAGGTGGTCTGGAAGCAGGGGCAGGCAGAGGCCCTTATATAGAACCCCCCTTGCACACAATCCCTTATAGGAGCTTTGGCTTCTGCCTCTCAGACAAGCCCCTTCCCCCTTCCCCTCCTGAGACAAGAGGACTGTTTCCCAGATGCTGCTGGTTCTGTGGCCCACGTGACCTGTGGGCTTATTATGGGGCTGAGACTCAGACACTCACCTACCCTTACATTAAAATACAGTTTCCATCTCCCCCACCCAAGCCATCCAAATTCTGACTTAATTGGTCTGGAGTAGGGCTTGGATGGCAGTATTTCAATGCTCCTCGGGTGATTCTAATGTGTAACCAGAGTTGAGAATCGACCACTGGTCGAACCCCTCCAGGACTTGGTGCACGTTTTGTGCCGTGGGGCGATGTTCTTGCTCTCTCCCTCCACTTAGAGAGAGAAGAGAATTCATAACAGAGTCTTGACTTTGATCTGCTCTGGAAATGGGAACGTGGGCAGTTCCCGCTTTAAGTGTCCCAGTGCAGGCGGTCCCTGCCTCTCCAGAGCCTGACCCGGGCCCTTGATCACCCACACCGGCTTGTGTGGCCCGGCCCGAGACAGGCGTATTTGCAGCTCCCACTGTGGTTCCGCCAGGACCCTCACTAGCCCCGGTCAGAGTGCTCATCAGCATCCTTACCTGGGACAGGTGAGGGCTGAGGGCACAGCTGGAAGGGCAGAGGCAGTGAGGGAGGCCAGTGCCTGGCACCCACCAGCTCCAGCCTCTGCCACCTGGAAAGCCTCTCCTCCATGTCTGCGTGGTGACCGAACTGCTGGGTGGGCCCCGGTGAGAGCGAGTGGGCTGGGCTCTGACATTTCTCTGCTCTCTTCAGGGTGGTGCATGAGACCAGGAACCACCTGCGCCTGGTGGGCTGCTCCGTGGCCGCCTGTAACACAGAAGCCCAGGGAGCCCAGGAGGGCCTCAGCAAGGTGGGGAGCTTCAGGGCCCCGGGGCTGCTGAGGAGAACTGGGCCAATCAGGCACCTGGAGGGCATCCGGGCCATTCCCCTGCCTCGGGGCAGAGCTGCCCTTGACCAAGTCCAAACACTTTGGTGTGGATGGGAGGTCTCTGATCCACTAGTGTGGACGGCAGTTCCTAGTGTTCTCAGACTGAAGGCCACTCGCTGCAAGGGCAGAGGCCCCAAAATTCTGAGACATCTCCCTCTCTGCCCTGTGCAGCCTGGGAGGCTCCCCGAGGGGGGCGATATGAACGCTCCTTGGTCTTCTGATCTGCTCTCCTAGAAGAGACCAAATCAGGCCACTCTGAGAAGCCACTTGCTTTGCCATCAGGGACAGAGAAGGGCTGTTCTTCAAGGAGCAAGGCCCACGTGCTCTTCCCCAGCCCCCAGCACAGGGCGTGTTCTTTCCGAGATGGTGCTGGGCTGCCCCCACCCCTTCTCTGCAGCTCCTGGATCCAACTGTGTCATGACAGGTGCAGGTCAGACACAAAGGGGAGCTTGGCAGTCTGCACCCCTAAACACAAGCGCACACAGTGATGGTGCTTGTGCCAGCTGTGATCCCAGGATGAGAAGGAGGGGCTTGTGGGAAATTCCTGACACTCCAGGGATGCGGGCTGGGGGCCGTTGTATCACCCATTTCTTACCCCTCCCCACACCTCCGCTGCCCTCCACACATGAGCTGGCTTATCCCTTCTGACTAACGTGTGGTTCTTTCAGATCCTTGACTGGCTATCTCAGCAGCTCCTGCAGGACAGAACAAAGGGGGCTCAGGCCTCACCACCCCCTACTGTTCCTTATACTAGCCCTGCACTAAAGGACCTGGTTCTCCAGTAAGTGCCAGAGAGAGGGGTGTGTGCGTGTGTGTGCGTGTGTGTGTGTGTGTGTGTGTGTGTGTGTGTTAGGGGCTTCGCCTCTTGCCAGGCCCGGGAGGCAGGAATGAGGCTCGGTGGGGCTGTGGAGGAAGGGGGGCCTCCCAGGAAGGGGTCTGGGCAGAGCAACTTGGGCCTTAGCCACCGCCGCCTCTCTCGTCTCTGCCTTGGACAGCATGCAAGAGCTCTGCAAGGAGATGAAGGTGCTGGCGTCTGACCTCCAGGACAACAACCGCGTCATCGAAGGGTGAGACCCCACTGTGCGGGCGGTGGGGAGGCTGGGCCCTCAGACTGCCCTCGGCCCTGGGGCACAGGCCCCGTGCATGCCCAAGCAGGCTTGATGACGGGGGCCCGTATTCCAGTCACATCAGAGCCTTGTGCACAGGTGAGTCGGTGTCCTCACCAGGTGTAGGCCTTCACCGTAGTCTGGAGGATATGCACCTCGGTGCAGTCAGGGATGGGGGCTAGGAGGCACGTGGATTTGCGGCTGTGTCCAGCTCTGTGTGAACATGGACTCTGCCTGACACTGCCCCATGCAAACCGGCTCCTGTCACCTTTACGACCATGCTCAGAATGGTGATGAACCAGGAAACGCGGCACAGAGCTGGGGAGAACTGCGCGGGGCTGCAGGCCCAGTGTTAGAGACTCTGCATCATCACCTGATCGAGTCCCTTCCTTGTGGGGCGGGGGGGTGGGCAGGTACTGGGGAAGATGCTGGCGGATGCAGCAGGGCTCAGCCTTTTGGATTTTGTACACCAGTAAAATTCACAAAAGAAAACTGGAGAATAACAGAGTGACCAACTTCTCATATTCCCCAGTAAGCAGAATTGAAAGGGGAGAAACCGTGCCACCTAGAAGTCCCACTTTATAAGGTGCATTTTAACACCAAAGAGAAGGAAGAATACAATTTCAGAATAAAGGATGGTCCTCGCCCTGAAAGTCAGCCCTGTTTACACATATATGCGCTCACGCATGCGTGCACGCACCTCCCACATTCTCCCCATCATCCTTAATGTCTGTCACGTCCCCGTTTGGGAATCAGTGGCACGGTGGAAAGAGTCTGCAGAGATTCCAACAGGGTTTGACCCTGACTCTGCTTCTTACCAGCTGTGTGACCCTGGGAGGTTTGTTTGGCTCTGAGCTGAAAAATAGGCATAGTGGTTCTACCTCATTGTGTTAATGCAGGGATTAAACAGGATGAGATATGCAATGTGCTGGGGCGGGGAGGGTGCACAAAAGGGGGACTCACCAAATGGTAGGCGTTCCCCAGAGGTCACGCCAGTCTGGGTGGGGTGCCAGAATTGGGGCCAGGAGGTAGGGAAGCCAGGAGCAGAGCTCATGGTTGTTCCTAGAGTTTCAGAGGGTCCTTGGGTTGAGGACATCCCATGTCCCATTCCAGCAAGGGGAGAACCCATCCTCTTAAATGTCTGCAAAGAGGAAATTTGACAGCTTCTTAGAAAAACTTTCCAAAATAGCCCTCAGGGGCAGGAAGTTATAATTTTAGTGCTGACATAAATTTTTCTCGCTGTGGTATGTAGTCTATTTACAGATAGCTCAATATTTTAGTGAATTTTTACTTCCTTGTTCAAAGCTGTAACCAAAGAGCCTAAAGAAACAATTTGAATTCCTTTTCCGCTCCTCTTAACCCTTGGCTGCATTGGAGTCACCAAAGGAGCTTTTAAAATTACAGATGCCTAGGTCTTGTCCCCAGAGACTCTAGGTGCGGCTTGCATTTGGGGATTTTTATAAGCTTTCCAGATGATTCTAACGTGTAGTCAGGGATGGGAACCAGAGAGTTCTTGTCGGTGGACACAGATGCTACAAGAGGAGAGCTCAGGACTCGAATGGCTTGGTGTTCTGAAAGTTGATTGTGTTGGGCCCTGGAGTATGGTCTGCAGGCTTCTCTACCTGGGCAGAAGTTAACCTGCGCCTCTCTTTACAGGTTAAGTAGGGTCCCATCGGCTCCTGACATCTGAACTCTGGGGGGTGCATGAGGAATCCTGAAGCATTAGAATCGTTCAGACACTGCTCTCCTGCCTGCACTGGGGGACCCAACACAGGACGATACCTGGTCACATCTCATCAGCCTACCTCTCTCCTGCCTGACGGCCAGGAGATGTTGCCAGCATTACCTTCCACTGCCTTTCTTCAGGAAGCAGCACAGCAGGACCTGGGGCACCAGGCCATCTCTGGATCCTGGCCCCACTGCCCGGGCTGACCTTTGCATCTTACGTAGGCTCAGGTACAGCTTCTCTGTTGCCCTGGCCTGTATAGCTGAACCTGGCTGGGCTGTGGGGAGAAGAGGCTCCGAAAGCCCCTCCCTCCCACCCCCCGCTCTGGTTTACAGGGCTTTGCTCCTCAGGGAACAGAAGAGGAGAGGTCCTGGGGTCAAACGACCTCATCTCAGTCTTCCTTGCTCTTAAGGTGTTCTACGTTGAACACACAGCCCTCTCCCTGCTCCCGCGATATCTGAGGGTTAACACACGTGGCCCCAGGCATGACAGAGCCCAAGTTCCCTTCTCCTCTGGTCTGGCTGAGCCTAAGGTTGAGAAAGCAGGTGGTCGAGGCTGGGTGCCAGTGTCTCGGGGACCCTTTCCCCTGTCCCTCTGAGGCACCACCAGGTTCTGGGGTTTGTAGCCAGCGGTGTCAACAGTAGCCGTGCCAATTAGCACAGGCCCGTAAGTCCAGAGCTCTGAGGAAATCAAGGCCTGCACCTTCAAGAAGTGAAATAAACTTGACATTCTTTTCTGTTTGAGTGGCTCTCATGGGCTGCATCTGGGAGGTGAGAAAGGCTCGGCTGGGTGTGCTTGGCAACCAATCAGGCGCTGCACAGGGTGGGGATCTGTGAGGAGGAGGATTGGGAAATGGGGGCAGGACTGCTCGCTTCCTGATTCCCGCCTTCCTCCCAACCCCCAGATGGGCCCTGATTTCAGGGAGGAGCCCAGGGACCATGCCCTCCTGCTGGGGGGGCTTGCCTTCCCACTCCTTCTCTTTTCCTGCTCTCTGTCATCTGGGGAGCTCTGTAAGGGCCTGGAACTTGCAGAGAAGGGTCTCTTTTTTTTAACCTCAAATCCACCATCTAACTGCCTATTCCCTTCCCCCCACCCCCCTCTCCACTGTTCAAAACATAGGCTGTGTCCTAAATATCAGGTGAGATTAGTACTATGGGTCGTTTTGAACATTCCTCATTTTGCCTAGAAGCTAGAATGATGCCGGAGTGAGGCATTCAGATTTGTGCAAATTTAGTCCTTCCCCTGCAATATATCCAGCTTTCCCTTAACCAGGGCTGGACTACCCACCTAGACTAGGGGTGGGGAAAGGGTGATGCAGTAAGGTAGCCCCACCATGGGAGGGAAAAGAGTGAGAAGCCCTACTTTGTGCTTTGAAACATGAAGACAACACTATGCTTTACCCCCAGATAACCCTAGAAATCCTTCCTGCCAATTTTTTTGGAGCCTTCACATCCTCGGAGGCTGTTCTAATGACCCAGCAGGGCAGAGGTGAGGAAGGCTGGGTCCTGGAGTCTGACATCCTCAGGGCTGCCTCTCTATGGAAAGATCAGCACCCTCTAAAGACCCGGGGGAGGGTTGCTGGTTTTGCTTGCATCAGGCCTAAGTGGCTTCATGCGTGCCATTTGGGCCTCATGACCATGGGTCACTTAAGCCCAGTGGGTTCAGGTTCTGGGTTCTCAGGAGCCAGCTGCGGCTCCAATGGCCCTGGACACTGGGCCACCTCTGGGCTGCTCTGCCTGCGTAAAGTTCAGGCTGACACTCATGGCTCTTCAATGGTCCTGCAGGGAAGTCCCACAGTGGACTTTCCCTGGCAGCTGAGGCTGCTTCGGGACCCCACATGCTTGGTGGAGCTCAGCGAAGGAGCTAAGGGATCCCTGAAATCCAAGTGCAGATTCTTGGGGAATGATATGATCATTGGCTCTATGATCTCATGAGCAAAGCCCAGCAGGGGACATACTTGAAAGCTTCAATTTGTTCCTACGCTGCAGAGCCACTGACATGGGTGACCCCACCCCCTCATAGTTCTGCAGAGCTTCTGATGCCATCTCAGTAGGGAGCAAGGAACTGGACCAAGGCCCATGACCTTGTCCAGTTCCTCCAGAACCTTGTAAGGTCCTCAGGTGTGTGACGACCTCTGTTCTCTGTAGTGATTCCTAACATGACACTTAAAATGAAGAGCCCGTTCAGCTGCTCAGATGTGAACTGGGCACCTGCAGTGTGCCAGGGCCCGGGCGAGGGGCTAGAACTACGTGGGTGACTAGGGTGCCATGCCTGCCCCTGAGGAGCTTACCTCGATGGGGAAAGGCACTTCAGTATGACGGGAGCGTTCAGAGATAGGAATGCACAGCTCAGGTGTGGGACTGTGTCACCACCCTCACGGGAGGGGGCTCAGGGTGCCGGGAGTGGGTCAGGGAAGGACTTGGGGAGCAGGCTACTCCAGAGTGGGGTCTTGGCAGGTAAGCAGGGTTACCTAGCAGAGAAGGCACGGAAGGCACCCCTAGCAGTGGGAACACAACCAGCCCAGGCATGGAAAGAACCACAGGTGTGTGTGTTACTGGAGAGCAGGTTGAAGTGGGAAGTGGTCGTTGGGAAAAGGGAGGGAGCAGACCCAAAATCTGCTTGTGGGCCACACGAAGGAACCTGGGCGTTACCTCAGGGAATCACAGAAACAGGTTTTAGGTGAAGTCCAACTGGTATTTTAAAGATACATCTCTTGGGTGCCCGTGTGGAGGATGGATTGAAACCCCATGCCTCAGGTCCTCATTTGTAAAATGGAGATGATATCTTTCAAAGTTACGGGTAGCGATAGATTCTGTACTTCCGCAAGGGGCCTGAAACACCACGTGGGTTCTCTGCACACCCTCCCAGCCCCACCTCCCGGGGCTGAGGCCACCATGCAGGGTGGATGGAGAAACAGGAGCCCTTGTCTCAGAACGGCTCAGTCGGTGGCTCAGGTCAGTCACAAACATCTGGGAAGAGTCCACGCAGCATTCAGATTCATGGTGAGCATGCTGTAAAAAACGGGCCGGCTCAGTTTAAAGGGGCCCAACTGGCAGGAAGCAGGGGCACGTCGGGCTCCCCGGGGGGAAGTGCAGTGGCTCTGGAGGGGCTGGTGCCTCTTTCCGTGCCCTGGAGCCTCAGGGCGATAGTTTTTGCATCTCTCTCAGAATCTACGCAGTTTCCCCCAAACTTTCTTTAAAAATTAAATTATTTATTTATTTATTTTTGGGCTGCGCTGGGTCTTCGTTGCTGCACACGGGCTTTCTCTAGTTGTGAGCGGGGGCTACTCTTCGTTGCGGTGCACAGGCTTCTCATTGAGGTGGCTTCTCTTGTGGAGGAGCACAGGCTCTAGGTGCGTGGGCTTCAGTAGTTGCAGCACACGGGTTCAGTAGTTGTGGCACATGGGCCCTAGAGCACGCAGGCTTCAGTAGCTGTGGCGCAAGGGCTTAGTTGCTCTGTGGCATGTGGGATCTTCCGGCCCAGGGATCGAAACCGTGTCCCCTGCATTGGCAGGCAGATTCTTAACCACTGCGCCACCAGGGAAGTCCCGACGCAGTTTCCTCTTTACAGACAGGCATTCTGGTTCAAAACCCAGATTCTGTGACCCCACCCACCTCTTGATTTCAATTGGTAAGGGTGTGGCCAGGAACCTGCATCGTTGATGAGTTTTCCCAGTGATTCTTCCACAAGTTAAAGTTCAAGGATACTGAGGCAGAGTTTGCCGTGTCCAGCAGAGGACATGTGAGTGCCCAGCATAGGCCCGTGGGCACTGGGTGGTACACTGGACCAGGCGCCACCCCCCAACCTGACAACTGAGGCCAGGGAAGCCGGTCTAAGGGATAGCGACCTGCCCTCCCTCCTCCTGGGCCCACCATTTGCTTTCTGGGGCCTCCTCACTGCAGCAGGGGGAGCCCCAGAAGATCGCCACAGCTGGTCATCGGGGATTCACTTCCAAACTGCTTCAGTGATTTTGTAAAGGGTGGAATTCCTGGCTTCTTTTTCCTTCATCTCACAAAAGACTCCATAATCAGGCAACCCCGGTGGGAGGTGGTAAGGAATGGGCTAGTGTGACCTGAAATAGCTTCAGTTTACTCTCCTTGGAAGCTCAGAATTCCAGCAGCCGCTTGAAGCAGTCAATCCTTTCCCTGCACGCTTCACGAGAGAGAAAAAGAGAGACAGAGAGAGGAAGGGAGTGAGAAGAGCTGGGAGTGAGGAAAGGAGAGAGGGAAGGAGGGAAGGATGGAGAGGAAGGGAGAGACGGAGAGATGGAGAGGGATGGACAATGGGAGGGGAGGGGGAGCAGAAACAAGAGGAACAAGACAGAGGCCCGGAAGAGAGACGGGCGTATTGTGTGCCTGCACTCACACATGCTTCTAATGGGGGGTCACCCAGGCCACTCTGCTAGCACTGGTCTGTCACTGCTCTGGTCCATGGCTGCCTGCCACAGCAATGGCTTAGTGCTGGAACGTCCGTGGCTGTGGCTTGGAGCCTCCCCTCTGGCTGAGGGCAAAAGCTGCTAACAAATCTGCCTGGAATATCTGAGTTTTTCCAACACAGAAAGAAGAAACATACACACGCAAACCAGTCTTATCATATGCCTGGCAGAGTAGCTGGGGATGGAAAAATTCCATAATTGAAATGCAGATGGAGGCGGCACCACTAAACTGCTGGAAAACAAGCCCCACCCCCCCTTCATATTCACAAAGTTTGGGAGAGTCTGGGGGCTGTTGTGCCTGCTGTTCCTTCATCCTGGGCCACCCCTGCTCAGATAGACAAAGGACTGACTCCACTCAGGTCTGTGTTTAAATGTCTGCTCCTCAGAGAGGTCCTTCCTGACCCCTCAACCCAACACAGTAGCCCCTGTTGCTTTCTATCCCTCACTGTGCTTTGTTTGTCATCATAGCGTGGATGACCTGAGGCTCTATTACACTTAGGTTGGTATGTTTATTACCTGGCTCTCCCACGAAACGTAAGCTTCAGGAGCATGGCTACTTCACTGTTGCACCTTTAGTGCCTAGAACAGCACCTGAGATATAGCGGATGTTAGGTAATTACTTGTGAAATGAATGATTGCTCTGTGCCCTTAAAGACTGCAGAGAATGGTGCTGTTTGTCAAATATTTCCAGCTCTTTCCCCATTCTGAGCACATGGAAAGAATGCACTTCCTGCTCCCCTTGTGGAGGGTGGGCTATAGAACTAGTTCTGGCCAATGAGTTGCGAGCAAAAGTGACTGGAGCTTTTCCATGCCGGTTGGTGTAGGAGCCTCTGGGCTCTCTCGGTTTCCCTCTGGCTTGGTGATGGGAAACATTCTACGTGGTGGCTGTTCCATCAGCCTGTGTCCCTGAGTGATTCTGATGAACAGAATCTCCCTACCGACAGGCAAAGGGCATGTAACGTGAGTGAGAAAGAAGTCTCTGGTTTAAAGGCACTGGGACTTGAGGGTTGTTTATTACTGCAGCATAACCTAACCTGTCCTGACAGGTCCGTTGATCCCATGCAGATAGTTGTACTGTCAGAATCACTGGGAGGTCCCTAAATTCTCTGGGGATTTCAAGCAACTTCAAGTGCCTCAAAGCCAAACAAACCCAGAAACTTCCCCTTCAGAAGGTCAGGCCACATTCTGTCCTCCCCTTTTCCTTCCTACTGGGAAGCTCCCTGGGGGTGAAGGGATAGCCTTGAAACAACTCACCCAATGACGGACCCGACAGCCTCTGGGACCACCTCTGAAGTGACCTCACACACTGATCACACACTCAAACTCACTGTCACCATCCTTCCCTTCAGTCAAAAATAAAAACAACACACCCACTCTTCTGGGAGTGAGTCACAAACAGAAAAAAATCAATGGTTCTGAGCCAAGAGGATCTGCTAACAAGGGGAAAAAACTCCCAGTGGAGGTATCTTAGCAGACGCTGTGGTCTCACCCCCGTGGCCTGCATGACCAAAGACCAATCCAAACAATTATGAAGTTCAACCATCAGACATTGCCCCAGGTCCTAACCCTACAATAAGACTGGAGTTTTAGTAGTTCTTTCCTGATGAAGGAGGAATGGGTTGCGTGTGTGTGTGTGTGTGTGTGTGCGTGTGTGTGTGTGTGTGTGTGTGTGTGTGTGTGTGTGTGTTGTGGGAGAGGATGCTCTTTTGGGGAAGAAGGAGACTGGGCTGGGAAAGATGACATCAGAAGAGGCAAGTTCCAAGCAGAGGGACTCCTGCTGGGGTTCAGAAAAGGCAGCTGCCTCTCCGACCTCAACTGCTTGGCTCAGGGAGATGAACTTTAAGATAAACTCGATAAACTTTTTGGATTGGTTACATGGAGTTATGTTATCTCCATTTTCATCTCCATTCCCATCCCAGAAGCCAAATGTAGGGCTCTGGCCCTGCTCAATCTCCTCCTCTCTGCAGTGCTGACAGCAGCTCCTATTACTCCTCCAAACCAGGGCTGGAGCAGGAAAACAAAACCAGAGCATTTTTCCGTACAGCTCAGGCAACTGGGAAAAGGGGTTTATGCCTGATTATTCCAGATGGTCCTCAGTTTCCCAGGGCCAGAGGAGACACTCATCCCATGAGCCTCCCTCTCCTGGGAATCTGGGCTGGGCTGCCCAAACTCCTGCTTGGGAAAGGGGGACGCAGGACAGAGATGGCGATTGTTGGCAATTTCACAAATGGCATTTCAAAACTGGCCTTCCAGTGATGCACTCTTTGCCAGGTCCCTTCTTCTTGCCACACCAAGCTGTCAACAGAGCACAAGCTTGGTCTACACCCTGGACCTCACCCAGCCCACTGCTCTCCCAAAGTTGGCGGGAGTGATCTCCGAACAAGTCTCAAGCCTGTGAAGATGGATGGATAACAGAGGATGGACACAAGCAAATATTTATATGCAATACAGGTTTCTGCAACAAAAGTGCTTGCAGAAGAAGTGGGAGAGATGGGAAAAAGAGACCACAAAGGCAAATTGTGCTTTCCTTTTTCAACGTTCAGCAGAAAGCATTGTAGAATAACACCCCATTGGGTTTTTCTCGGTTGTGTCCCACTGAACTTCACCTGCTCTGTGGAGCAAAGAACAGAGAAGCCCATTCTCTCATCACCAAATCTAAAGTAGTGGGGTCCTTGGACCAGCAGCATCAACACTGCCTGGGAACTTGTTAAAAATGGAAAACTATTATATATAGAACGGATAAACAACAAGGTCCCATTGTATAGCACAGGGAACTATACTCAACATCTTGTAATAAACCATAATGGAAAAGAAAAAAATGCAAAATCTCAAACCTCAGCTCCAGACAAACTGACTCAGAAACTCAGGGGGTGGAGCCCAGTAATCTGTGATTTAACTAGCCCTCCAGGTAATTGTGATGCGAGGCAGCTTTTGAAAACCACTGATGTAGAGAAAGCAAGGGTCAGACAGGGGAGAGGAGAAGCGGAGGAGGAGAGCAGAGGGCGTGGCTCCGGCTCACACTCCCCCATCTCAACTCCTGCTTCTTAGCACTATTGGGTCCTGGGGATCATTCTTCTCAAGTACCCAGAAGCCACCTCATGAGGTGAGAAGCTCCAGCCTCTGGTGAGACCCAGGGCACCAGAGGATTCCATTATTGTCACCACCATGAGAGAGAAGCCATGGGCCAAAGCAAGCTTGGAATTCCCTGACCACTGGACTCTTGAAATTTTAGGAATTACCTAAAAATTACCTCCAAGGGGAAACCGAGAAGCAAAAGGGAAGATTCCTCTAGGAGACACTAGGGGGAGACCCATCTCTGGCCTGAGAAGAGGAGGGAGCAACTCAGGTCTAGAATTTAGGCTGCGTATTTCCAAAGTTGATTTGCTGGTGACTTCTTGCTAAATCGACCAAACTGAACCCCAAGTTTTGAGAGGACAGGCAGTGATCACTGAGTCAGAGTGGTGGAACCGGAGAGGATGGGAAAAGCATCTCCCTGTCTCCCCACTCCCAGACCAATTTACAGCTAAGGAAACTAGAAGCTAGAGCGGGTCCAGGGTCATACAGCGGGTCTGTGATGGGACACACAGGTTCAAAGATCCAGCAGTCCCGTTTCCCCATCTATGAGAGATGGTCAGGACGGGTTACGCAATGCGTGGGACCCAGTGCTAAAAGAAAATGCTGGCCTTTTGTTCAAAAATTATTAAGGCTTTCAAGGCGGTGACAGCAGAGCATTAAACTCGAGAGGAGGGGGGAGGTTATGAAGCTCCCAGATCCAGGTTACCCTGGATGTGGAACTGATAGATGGGGATCTCTCTTTGGGCCCCACAGGTGAACTGTCCATACCGGATACAAAATAGGGCTTTTGCGGTCGGGGGTGGTGATGGTGGATGTATTTCTACAGTAATCACTAGAACAGCTATGGGGAGAGGCGGGTTTGACTTAGGAAGAAAAGCTCTCCCAACCCAGGCGCGCTGGAGCGTTCTCACAATCTAGGACCCAGGACCACCATATAACTCCAGTCTTCCGGGAAAGGACTATCCTACCCGACAGGGCTGCTGAGAGAGGGGAAATCCAACCAGAGTGAAAGTGGCGCGCGGACAGCCTTGCGCGTCGCGGAGGCGGCTTCTCGCCATCAGCGTTGCAAGCGTTCCCCGCCGCGCGTCCCTCCGCGCCAACGGGACTCTGAGCTGCTGCGGGCCCGCGAGCCGGAGCCGGGCATCCCCTACCCACACCTGGCTCTGCGCGCAAGGGGACGGTGGACGGCGGGGAGGGGAAGAGCAGGGGAACAAATCCCTCCGGTCGGCGTGAAAACCGGGAGGTGGGGGGCGGACACTGAGCCGATGGAAATCTTTCTAGACCCCATCCTCAGCTAGCTCCTAAAGCCTTCCCTCCGGCCCGCTCCCTCCTGGGCGTGTTGGGGTGCGGGTTGCGGGGGATCTGGTGTTGGGGGAAATGATGGGAGAGGGAAGGAGGCAGGGCTGAAGGCAGGCGACCCCCAACAGAATGCCTCTGCTGAGTTGTCCTGTATAGAGCCTTTCCCATACGCAATCCTTCAGCTGCCCCAGCTTCCTGAAGACGCCCCTAAATCCACACTCGCTCAGGCGCCCCCCCGCCGCCACCCCTGCCACTTGGTCAGGTCGGTTGTTCCTTCGGGTCTTCCTTCCTGCCTCTCCGAAGTCTCCCCGCCCCCGCCCCGCCCTGCAGGCTGCGGTCCCTTTAAAGGCACGCTGGCGTGGGGCCTCCCTTCTCTCGAGGCGGACTCGAGAGCAGCGCCGGCGCCGAGAGCTGCCGGCGCCGCCGCCTCTAGCCCGGCATGGCCATGGCGTCTCCGGCCATCGGGCAGCGCCCGTACCGGCTACTCTTGGACCCAGAACCGCCGCGCTATCTACAGAGCCTGAGCGGCCCCAAGCCGCCGCCGCCGCCGCCGCCCCCGGGCCGGTCCTCGCGCCGCTGCGCCCCCGCGCCCCTCTCCACTGCGCCCGGGGCGCAGGAGGGACGCGGTGCCAGAAGGGCTGCCCGGGGAGACTTGGAGCCACAGCCTCGGGCTTCCCGACCCGTTCGCCCGCTCCGGCCTGGTCTGCAGCAGAGACTGCGGCGGCGGCCTGGAGCGCCCCGGCCCCGAGACGTGCGGAGCATCTTCGAGCAGCCGGAGGATCCCCGCGTCCCGGCGGAGCGAGGCGAGGGGCACTGCTTCGCCGAACTGGAGCTGCGGAGTGGCTGGGGCTGGTGTGACCTGTGCGGACGACAGGTGCTGCGTCAGGCGCTGCGCTGCGCTAGTGAGTGTGAGGGCAGGGTAGGGAGGGGCGCAGGGGAAGACCGCAGTCCACGGGCGAGCAACTGCGAGGGGGCTGAGGCAGGCAGAGAGGGGGCACTGCCCTCTCTGGCTCCAGGGGAGACCTCGACTTTAACTGAGGTAGGTAAGTCCTGGAGACGCTCTGCGCCTTAGTCCCCTGCCCGGTATCCTTTAGTGACTGCCTACTGCCCAGGTATGCTTATGAGGTCTTTAACAAATACCTCTTCCCCTGACAGGTGCACGCCTTGCTCCTCCCCAGACAACATACGTACGTGCACACACAGACACACACACGTAGGTTGGGGTCGATACCTGAAGCTACAAGGTCATTGCCTAGTCTCCCGTGCACCTTCTTGCTTTTGTTGTAAGTTCTTGTGAGTGGGTTGTAAGGCTGGTATTGAGATGACCATTTGCCCCGTGCTTATTAGGGTCATGGCAGAATGACTTGTGTGTCTGCCTATGGTACAGGCCCATGGTACACGCCTGCCTGTGGTACACCCCTCCTCCAGGGCGACCTGTTGGGATAGGGAGGACATCTGGTTAGGCTTTGGAGGGAAACAGGCTATGAGACTGAAAGAGCCTGAGGTGACCCTGGATCTGTGCCCTCTCCTGCCTTCCACCTCTGGCCCCTCAGACCTTTGGACTCTGCTCTGATGTTTGGCTGTGCCCTGCCTCCTCCTCCTCCTAGGTCACTGCACCAGTCATCATGCTCGAAAATGACCCAACTACCTGCCCTGTCCCTTCCTCCCCAGAGTTCTCATGTCCCTCCAGCCTCCTCCTGAGCCAGACTCTTCTCAAAGCCCCACTAAAACACTGGGCATCCAGTGTATAGATTTTCTGAGCAAATTTGCAGTCTTCTTGAGGGTTTATTATTTTTCTCTTCCGAAAGTTAGGTGTGTGTATTTCTTTAAGGGATGTCCTCTTCCTACCCCCCACCTCACCCACCCCACATTTGCTGTTACCGTGTTTGGCAGAGGATATCCATACCCACGTGTTTATGTGTTTATACAGATAGTTTAAATATCTGAAGCACAAAGCACAGACAATGGCACAACCTCTAGAAAGCATCCCTGGAAATGGCTTGTGGCTTGCGTCTTTCAGCAAAGCCTCTTCCCGCATGACAGCAGCCCCACATCTTCCACCCAGCTCCAGCATCGTACAGCAGCAACTACATCCGCATCAGGAAAACCCGACCTTGCCTCTCTCTGTGGCCAAGCTGTGCAGTGTGCCTCCCACTGCAGCTGACTTCAGGGAAGGAGAGCTCAGACTCTAAGCCAAGGTCAAGTGGAAGAGGACGATGGGAGGGGAAAGTGGGTACTGCTCCCTCCACCACCAGAACTCAGTTCGGGTGCTAATTAAAAAGGAAAGGGCAAAAGATATAGAGGTGTGTGACGTGGGTGGAAGGGCTGCTGTCATTTGGCAAATGTCCCTGACCTTCAGTAGAATCAAATGCAACTTTCCCACAGACGTGTTGGCAGCTTTTGCCCTCTCATGGGTCCTGGGGTACTTTACTGCATCCACCAACCCTGTCAACACAGGGAGAGGCAGTATCCTCGTTGTAATGGGTTTTAATATGCCAGAATCCTGGGAAAGCCGCTTCATTGGAATTCTAGTTTGTATGAAGACATTGGGGGAATTCCCTGGCTGTCCAGTGGTCAGGACTCCGTGCTTCCACTGCAGGGGGAACGGGTTCGATTCCTGGTTGGGGAACTAAGATCCCGCATGACGCGCCACGAGGGAAGAAAAAAAAAAAATTTACAAGCAAGAGCGAAAAAGACATTGGGGGACTATTGGCCTATAGTTTTATGATTTGGGGGGGTGTTGTTGATAATGGTGTCCGTGTGTGTGTTTGTATGTGAATATGCGTGATCCTCCATGATTAAATGAATTTATGCCTACTTCACATTAGATAGTGGCAGGAAGCACCAGGTGCACGGGCATGTCCTCTGACTTTGTGTGTGACTTGGTGGTCCCCGGCCAGGTGGGTTAATACCAACCAGGGATGTCTGAACACCAGAGAGGGAGCAGATTGGAATCAAGGGGCTACAGAGAGGAGCCTCTGTTTGTTGTTATTAATATTTAACTGTGGACCTGTGGCTGGATGGGAACAGTTGAGAAATGTTCTGCTGGCTGGCAGGTAGAGACACAGCCCGCCAAACTCACCAATCATCTTTCTTTCAGTTGAAGTTCTAATTCCATGGTGGGGTTGGTTTGTTTTATCTTTGTTTGGAAAAGCAAGGGTCAAAAACATGACTTTTGAAAGGCAATACTCTTCAGAGCCTAAGCGAACGGCCTGGAACCAGAGACCTAGGTTTGGACCCTGACTCTGCCTCTTGGTCTATGTGTGACCCTGGGCACCTCTGTGTTCTGCTTCCTTGTTTTAAAAAATGGGGATGATTGGGAATTCCCTGGTGGGCCAGTGGTTAGGACTCTGCGCTTCCACTGCAGGGGAAATGGGTTCGATCCCTGGTCGGGGAACTCAGATCCCACAAGCCTAGCCTCGCTCCGCCCCCCCACCCCAAACAAAATAATAATGGGGATGATAACATTACCTTCACGATTGTGTTAATGTGAGAATTAAATGAATTAATGTATGGAAAGGGCTTAGAACAGTACCTGGCAGAAGGCAATATAAATGTTTAATGCAATATGAGTGTTATTATCCCCTCTCATCAAGCAGCTGTAACAATTTGGGCCCCTGACACTTCTTAGGGTCGCCTTTCCAAGCAGTGAGTACAGTTTTCCACCTCTGCTTGGTTGCTGAGCTGAGTGGGAAAGAAGGTGCCTTGAGCGTCCCAGGCAGTGTGGATACTAATCGTCCTCTAGCAATGCCACTCCTGCCTGCTGTGGCTGACAACATCCTCACGGGGTGCCCGTGGCTTAGAGGTCACGAAGACCCAGCCGCCTTGTCTTTGTACCACTTGCCCCCAGCACAGCACAGTCTCAGTAAGCAGTGGGTGATGAGGGTGGTTGCCTGTTCTTACCATTAAATCTCCCTGCTCTTGGAAACAAGCAGAAGGGCAGTGGGTATATAAATGATACCTGTCTGAGCAGGAAGCTGACACTGGGTGGGAGCCGTGTTGGCAAAATGGGCTTTTAATAAGGGAAGCTTTTAGAAAACTGTCTTCTCACTGTCTGCCTTCCTTTTTAGTGAAAATCCCTCTAACTTAAGCTTACCCCTACTTCAAGGTCTGTAACTGAGCTCTGGTTAATGCTGGATTTGCCAACAGGAGAAGTTCAAAGTTAATATTGATTTCCAGGATTAAAGAAGTCAGGTTTGTTAGATAGAGAAGGAAATCCAGTGGGGATTGGGAGGGAGAGAGAGAGGTAGATTGTACGAATTCGTGTGTGTGTGTGTGTGTGTGTGTGTGTGTGTGTGTCTTGGGGTGGGGGCAGTTGCAGCAGTGAGAGCCCATTTCCAGCCTTCCGGGAGGGATGGTCAATAGCAAACAACCCTTAAAACTCTCACAGGCTGCCCTTTGGCTTTGTTCTCAGGGAATGTCCCTTACAGGTTGTGGACCCTTTCTTCTGTAGAAGGCACATGGAGTTGACCTTTTACCTTTCATCACATTTTGGTGGGTATGTTAGCCATCCTGGATCAAGGAATGGTCTGGAAAATGGGGAAAGCTAAGTCCAACTCAACATTCAGGGACGGATGCTTAGACATGCCTTGCATGTTGCTAGTGGAGCCGGTCCTCTTTCGAGAGGGTGCCATTCAGAGCTGTGAAGTGTTACGTGATTGGGATTATAGGGTGGAAGGGGGACCCTGGGGCTCATCATCCTGACCTTCCCCTCCTGTGATAGACTTGAATTATGGTGTGAGTATGAGGTGTTTGCCATGGAGCCTGCAGGGACGGGGACAAGGACCTTCTTGGTGAGCGAGGCTGGTATCTCACAGAGCCCCTTGTCCAGCCTTTCTAGCTCTGTCTCGTCGCTGCATCAATGGTTGAGCTTAACCCACCTCTCTGCACAGACTGGACCCACTCATGTGACAGCCACAGGCTCCTACAAACCCACCCCCTGTCATGGGTTCTTTGTAGGAGAGGTTACGGGGACATGGACATTGAGTGTCCCTGTGGCAGACCCAGGAATCTTGGGCACTTGGAAAGTATTTTGTTTGTCCAGGATACTAGGTAGCACTGAAGTATATGACTTGAAGTATTTTCATTACTTCAGGCCTATGTTTGGCTTTGGAGGTTAGGAAAATTAAGCCCTGAAATGGGGGTTTTCTTGTTAGAGATACTGGAATCCCCAGTCCCTCCCCTGCCCCTGGCTCTGATTGGGGTTTTCTTCTTGGGGAACGTCCTAGTGGAGTGGGTTGCGCGGGGACAAGGGAGGACAGAGAAAGGACCTGGAATGCTTTGGCAGAGGCCATTTGAGCTCCCCAAGCTGTTGTTCTGTTTCCTCTCCTCCCTGCTTCCTGTATTTTCAAAAGATGAAAGTGAAAGGATTAAATGTGGGTTTAATTTTTTCCCCCCTATTCATCAGAGCATGAAATTTTCTGATTATTCAGAAAATTACTTATTCGAGTAAGAGGGGCTCGAATCCCAGGTACAGTCAAAAATGATTAATACCACTTGTCTGCCCGCCTAATTAGACTTGGTAATGAACGTGTGTGTTCTCCTGCTGATTCTGCAGGGTTATCAGGTGGAAGTAAATTGACATCTCCCCTCAGCACTGTGGGTTTGATCCGGTACCCTCTCTCTTTTCCCCAAGTTTACCAGTGAATTCAGCCGGTGCCAAGCCTGGCAGGTAGGCCCTGAGTGACAGGGGAAAGAGAGCCCCCAGCCTAGCCGAAGAGCCCTTCCTAGTTGGTGAGGTGACCCTCCTGTTTCAGGAAGCTGGCTTCTGCGTGGTGACAGGGGCCAAAGGCTCAGGAGAGCGGCTGAGGCTCAGGGCAGACCCAGCCTAGCTCTGAAAATGAGCACGGGAAGACTTCTTCACAGGTCCACGGTGCCTTGTCTCTGAGGAGCACAGAGGGTTTGCATACCGCCGCCACGCTCACCCTCAGAACAGATTCATGAGGTCAGAATGCAGGGAGGCTTCTGCCGAGGTCTCACGTGGAGAGGAGTCGCCCGTTCATCTGGCTAGGGGCAGGGGAAGGTTAGACCCTCATAGTGGGCAAACCCGACTGGCCTGGAAGATGGCCTCTGACCATCTCGGGCTGTCAAGCCATTTGGTCCGTGCCCAGCATCTCTGGGACAGAGGCAGCCCCCCGCTGGGATGGCCCTGGGAGCATCCTGGGTCTTGCTTCCCAGGTGCTCTCCCACGGGGCCCTCGCTGGCTCCCAACACACACCCCTCATCCCTCAGTCTCCCCGTGGAAGGAGCTGCTTGCTGCTCTTCCCCTGCCTGCTGGGGTGCTATTAAGGCTGATGAGGAAGCTGGAAACACATCTCTGGCCTGACCAGAGGCCCTTCCTGTTCGCATTCCTCTGACGACAAGGGGAGCATTCTTGGGCAGGTGAGTATTTGTGGGTGTGCAAAGCATGCAGACAGAACATTCCCCCTCCCTCCACCCCGGCTTCCAGCAGCACCAGCTCGTGTAGTCCTCTCACCCACCATGGGCTTGCAGATCTGCTGGTGCCCGTGGCAGGATGCTTTCTGACCCTCCAGAGGGCCTCGTCCCACCCTGCCACCCACCCCTCCCGCAGGCTCTGTTCGGCTCTCCCCTGGCTGGGTCGGGAAGTGGTGGAGGCCGCTGACCCTGGGAAGACCAGCCGTGACCGGGGAGATAGCTATGCATTTAGTCACTTTCGGTTTTTTTCCAAGAGTTTTGGCAAGTTTCTCTACATCTTCAGGGCTGGATCTCGGGGCTAGGAGGAGAGCAGAGCCAGCTTTTAGGCTTTGGGGAATGAGCAAGGAGGCCGAGGTAATGATGTCAGGCAGGGCAGCAGGCTCGGTTCCCTGGTTGAAGTGGAATAAAATCGGTGCCAGGGAGGAGTCAGAGGGAGTGCCACTCCAAGGTCAAGACTTGACTCAGACCTAGGGGGGTGATATTTGGGTGTTCTTTGAGGCACCCCAACACCATGCCGAGGAGACATGGGCAGAGCCTGATGGACCCCGAGAATTCTCCATGGTGTAGTGGTGGTGTTGGCCAAAGCGGCCAGCAAGTTCATGCAGGGCCTGTTCTAGCCCGCCCGTGGTTCCTGGCATGGAGAACATTCTTGAGAGATGCACCCATAAGGAAAGCTGTGACATTTGGTTCTCTTTTGCCTTTTTGGAGAGGAAGGAGGAAGAGCAGCAGGTCTGTCCTGGCACAGTTGCCCTGTGCCCAGCCTGCTGGTGGAGAGTACTCCGTCCTAGCTGAGGGGTCTGTGACCCCTGGTTGCTATAGTACATCCCAGATTTTCTTCAGGATATTCCTACCCACCCCTATTGCCCTAGCCTCATTGAGGGCATCAGGGGAAAGCACGAGCAGACATTGTGCTGAGGGTTGGTAAGAAGGGTGGTGTTGGAAAGTTCAGTCAGTTCCTGTGTATCACTGGGCGGGCAGGCAGGTGACTGGGTATGTCCCTCACCTGCGACCACAGCGAGAGTGGATCGTGTATACCCTTCAGTGGAGGGCCTGCACGCCACCTTTTGCTCCCCCTCCCTGTTTCTTTTTTTTTGCGGTACACGGGCCTCTCACTGTTGTGGCCTCTCCCGTTGCGGAGCACAGGCTCCGGACACGCAGGCTCAGCGGCCATGGCTCACGGGCCCAGCCGCTCCGCGGCATGTGGGATCTTCCCGGACCGGGGCACGAACCCGTGTCCCCTGCATCGGCAGGCGGACTCCCAACCACTGCGCCACCAGGGAAGCCCCCTCCCTGTTTCTTGAACAAACATTTCCAGGGCAGAGCAGATCTCACCCAGATGTCTGCAGTGGCTGTTGGCTAGGGCTGCTAGAACATGAAAATGTGGCTTACATGAACCTTTCCGAAATCAGACCACAGGTTCACAAAAGTCAGCCTTGAAAGAAGAGCGATATCCCTCGCCCATTTTGTTTTTTATCCTTTTATGTTTTGTTTCTACCGGATGCTGGATCTGGGAGAGAACTGTCGTGTTTGCTGAAGATACAAATTGCTGTTCTGTGAGCCTGCAAGGATGGAGATATTCATGTGGAACAAGAAATACTGAGAATGGCCAAGAAGTTATCGGAACAGAGATTACTTTTATCTCAGAGATGACTTGGCTGTATCTAAAGTGTTTTCTTGCCTACGGGCTCTGCTGAGCCCTGCAGTGCCCTTGTGAGGCAGGCAGGGCTGGGTGAATCATGGCAATCTCACAAATGAGGAGAGAAGTCACTCCCTAGCATTCAGGGAGTCAGTGACTTCTCTGCGATGACCTGGATCATTAGCAGCAAAATCAGCACCAGAACCCAACATAGCATTTTTCCGTATGAGCTAATGTCATTGAATATGCAAGTTAGTGGAGTTTCCTCATTCATCTGCCTCCCTTCTGCCAACAAACACTGAAATGTCCATAAAAAGAGGTACAGAAAAAGAGGAGGGTGAGCCAAGGGCCGGGTAAGCCATGTGCAAGCTAGAGGATCAGTCAGGTCCTGGACAATTGAGAGCTGGCGGCACTTCAGCCTGTTTTCCATGTTTGGTTTTTAAATAGGTTTTCAGCATGTGTAAATCATGAGGTCTTGAAACAAAAGGTGAAGTTTTTCTTAAATCATTAGAGAAAAGAATCAAGTGTGTCTGTCCCCTCCCCACCCCACCCATTGGTATTAGGTGTGTGTAGGGGAGGTGGGTGTGGAAATGTAGGTTGAAGACCTTTTCCTGGAACTGAAAAGATCCTCCTTGTCAGGACCCAGGGTTCATGACACAGGACTAACCATGAACCAAAGAAAAATTAGGTTGTGTCACAAAGGGGACAGCTACGGGGCAGAAGAGTTGGATCGGGACTGGAAAATAAACTGAGGTTTGCATGAAGGCCCTCCGCCCTGTCCCAGGCAGTGGTGTGGCTGAGCGGGGGGGGCAGCAAATCTGGGGAAAGCCCCCCACTCCCACCCCAACTCTGTGTGCCTCCAGGTCAGGCTCACATTTGGGTATCGTCACTTACTTTTCTTGCTGACTTGGAGGAAGCTGTTTTTTCCATTCAAGTTGAATAGAAGCTGAAGGTTTTGTGGTTTCTGTTGAAACAATTATGTCCTTTCTGCAACTGAGGAAAGTATTAAAAATCCCAAAAAAACCCTCAGATATGCCTTATTATTCAAATGGAACAAAAGATTCCAGCAGTAACTTGAGAGTGTTTAGAAAAAGGGGTTGAGCATACTCTCTGTAAATGTCTATTCTAGTGATGAATGTTTTAAAAAGCAATCTGTTAGGACCTTTATATGAATAGGGTTTCAAGGTGAGAATATGTTGCAACCCCAGCACTTAAGATGGTGAAGCCTGTTTCTTCAAGTTAGGTTCACCTTGGCTGGACTCTCTCTTCTGCATGGAGGTCAGAGGGTCAGTGCTTAGATGTTGGGGCAGCAGGAGGTCACTGTGTTCCTCCTGAAATATCCGTACAGTAGAAAATCTATCCAGGTTTTCTAAAGGTCAGGAGTGAAGATTCTAGAACCTCCCAAAGCCCCACCTGGATTCTCAGCCAGTTCTTTCCTGCTGGCTTCCCCAATGGCTTAACCTGTCCACAAAATCATCTCTGTGATGAGGAAAAGGAGAAGTGAGATCAGTATATCCTCCAGCCCACGTGGGGCATTCAGGAGGGATTTTCCCCCATGACACATGACTCATGATTTAAAGTTTCCCAGCATGTGCGTGTCCTCCTCTCTGAGCATGGGAGTGGGAATGCCATGCTTGCCTGTGCTCAAGCAAGTGGGAGTACCTGGGCCCTCGTGAAGATCTCATGTCCCAGTGGGGCCAGGAATCTGGGCTCCCAGCTTCACATGGTGGCCCTGGTGTCATCTCAGGACCTGGACTCACGAGCCTTGTCTGTGCAGAGCTGCTGGGTAAGCTAGATGAGGACAAAACAGACCACTGGCAGCCCAGTCCCCGCCAAGGAAGCATTAGGGAGAAAGAACCAGTGTCCCAGCCTGAGGAAGGGGGCATTTGGGGTCATCTGTCTATTAAATAGATGACTTGTAAACAGTGTGCTTTATTGTTACTGCACCAGGGACTGAGGGCCTCAGCAGGGAGGGGTGATCTAGCTGGGGCCTCCTGGCCAGAGATCCTGTGAGGGGGCAGGTGATAGGGGAGCCTATTTGGAAGGTCAAGTGCAGCTTGGCTTTGTTCTACCATTTTCTCCTCTCAGTGGCCTGAGGGCCTGGCCTCTGGGATATGATGCCATTCAACATTCTCTGTGGCCTGGGGAAGAACCACAGCACAAAATGGTGGAAGCACGTTGGCAGCTGCTCAAGGACCAACAGGGCTCACATCTGAACTCATGAGTGTTCACCTTCTGGACCCAGCACTAGGTGACCAGCCCCCAGAGGTGTAAATGCAGCTTCATTGGTCCTCTGTGGTACCTTTCCTCTAGTTAAAGGACAGCGCCCCTGCTTCTTCTGACGCTGGCCCCTGCTGGCGTTTGGCGGGTGACTTTCGGAGTCTCTGGGCAGCGTGGGAGCAGGCTCCCCTCTTCAGTGGTTTTCCTG
>NW_021146229.1:0-538 GCF_002837175.3 Physeter macrocephalus
AGCTGTCCGACTGCTGACTGACTCTATTTTTGCTTCGTTTCAGTTTCTCCCCAGTGTGTGCTGGGATGACACGGATCAGCTGCCTTGGAATTTCCAGGCCTTCCAGCCCCCGCTCCCCCGCTCCCCCCGCTCCCACTCGCCCAATTCCTCATTCAGGGGGATGGGGGCCCGGAGGCCAGATGAACCCGGGTGGGAATCGCAATGGGGTCAGTCGCTCCCCGGCCGCGGGCCCGGCCCTTAGGCTCTTTGGAAGTGTCTCCTGACCTGCTGAGTGAAAACGAGGAATCGAAATGCATGTCCCCTGGGCTTCGTATGTGGAGGAGACTGTATACAATATGCTCGGTGGCCAGACCTGCCCACGGGGGCTCCTGACTCGGCACAAAGTCAGCATCATCTCCACCGGCCTGACCAGCCAGTTCTGTTGCTCGGGAGATGCAGACTGAGCCCTGCCCCTCTCACCAAAGTCAGCAAGGGACTGAAGTTCCTCTGCACTGGACCACCTAAGGCCAGGTACCCCCACCCCCACCCCCACCCCCAC
>NW_021146229.1:1604-24019 GCF_002837175.3 Physeter macrocephalus
CCACCTAAGGCCAGGTACCTCCACCCCCACCCCCACCCCCACCCCCACCCCCACCCCCACCCCCACCTCCACCGATTAGAGCCGTTCTTCAAAAATCCTGACATTCGGGTCCAGCCAGGCTCCCGGAGACCTGCACAGCCCTTGAGAACTCAGCAGAGGTTCAATAAATGTTGGCTGGAACAGTAAGTGACTAATCATAACTGCACATTGAACGCTCACAATGTCAGGCACGGTGCTAGCAGCTGGAAATCACATCAGTCGAGAAAGACAGGATCCCTGCCTTCAGGGAGCTTTCAGGCTACACCAAGAGATCCAGAGATATGAACGGGCAGATGCTGCATGGCCGTAATCGGATATGCTGGGGATGGCCGGCTTCCCACGGCAGGGCAGTGGGTGGTGCTTGGCAGAGGAGGAGAGGCTGGACCACACGGAATGTGAGAGGCCCCAGCAGGTCAGAGCACAAGAAACCTTGGAAATAATCTGGTTCCTCACTGAAGAGCTGAGAAACAAGGCCCAGAGAGGTAAAGTGACTTGCCCAGGGTGGCCTAGCTAAGACCTGTGGGATGCAGAATGAGAAGCAAATCTTGAGCGAAAAGGATGGGCCGGGCACACGATGCCTGGGAGAGGCACTGCTCCTGAAGCCAGCGCGATCAGAGGCCTGGCAGAGCAGGGCCATACCACCTGCAAGCTCGCTCCAAGAGCGCTGGTTCTCTTATGTTGTGTAACCTCAACAATGCTGTGAGGTAGGAACTCATTTTCAAAAGGGGACACTGGCACACAGCAAGCTGTACGGCCAAAGCCATGCGGGAGTCGGAGACCCTGAGATAGGAGCCCTGGCACTCTGCCTCCACAGCCTTTTTGCCTAACCACTAGGCTGGCCTGCCTTAGAAGGGGGATATGGAGGGAAAGACCAGGGGCAGGGTGACAGGATAAGAAGGTTCTGGAAGACAGAGTTGGGGAGAGGGCTCTTGGGAGTTTGGTGGCTAGAAAATGCAATGAACAGAGACTCCCAAGGCATCAGTATCCACTGCCAGGAACTGACCAGAACACCCCGACCCAATGGCCTGTCGGTGGGTCCCGGGCCTTGCTCTTTTCCCGAGGTAAGTGTCTCACGTTGCCCACAACATGCTGCTCCAGAAGGCTCCTCGTCAGAGTGGGACGTTTGCCCATCACATCACTCCCACCAGGCTCAGGGATGACAGGGTGGGAGTGCGGCCGTGGGTCTCCCCAAAATAACTGACCCCTGACTGCTTCTCCCCACCTGCGGGTGAGAAGACAAATGGTCCTGGAGAAACCTGGGAGCGGCGCCCACCCAGGTAGAATGTGATGGCCCCACACTTGTCATAGGCTGTCCTACAGACCCACCTGTTTGGGGGGTCCAGCTGTCTTGATTACAGATCCCTGGGATTACTTCACAATAGCTTTCTTTTTCATTAACTAGACCAGACCAGAGAGAAATAGCACCAGCAATTTTAAGAGAGAGAAAGAGGCAGGCAGACAGACGGATGGATGGAAAGACAGCAGCGTGGGCGGGAGGGAAGCGGTGCCCAGCAAGGACCAGCGTTTTATAGACAAACAGACCAGGGTGAGAATTCTAGCTCCAATGCTTACCAAACAGCTGTGAAACCTTGAACTTCAGTTCTCTGAATCTACTTGCCTCCCTGCAAAATAGGTCCTGCCTTGCACAATTAGGGGGGAAATCAGAATTAACCTGTACAAGCCCTTACACATAATAGGTCCTCAATAAAAGAAAACCTTCCATTTAGTCAGCTCACCTCCATGATCCTTTACACCCTGAAGGTGATTAAGACACTGAAATGAGCTGAGAAAGCCATGAACACTTTCCTTCTACAAATGACAAGCCTTCAAAGTCTTTTTTTTTTTTTAAGTTCCTTCTGTTTGCTTTTGCCCGTAAAGAACCGCAGGGAAAGGTCAGCAAAGACCCAACTGTCAATCAAATCCCAGGAAGAAAGGGGACAAAGGGCCACGGAACTGAGCCGCCCAACAGTGACTAAAGAGACAGTTCTTTACAGGACAGCAGAACCCACCCTTGAAGACTCCAAATAGAGAAGCTCTAGGACGCATTATGTTCTCCAAGAAAGTGACTCTGAAGGAGAGTCAAGATCTCACACCCTGCCTGCAAAGAGCTTCCAATCTCATTAAAGCAACAGGGCTACGGGAAATAAACAGTCCACTGAAGGGCTGAGCCCACAAACTGCAGTGGACGTGCTCCAGGACCTCAGGGAGCCCTGCGCGGGATTGGAGCTGTTTTCACGGATGGATCATGTGCAGCCTGAGAGGTGTACAAGTTGAGAAGACGGGAAAAGAGGCTCAGGGTAGTGGAAGGGGTAGAAGGAGGAAGACGAGAAACAGCCTTTATTAATCGCCAGTCACAGAAGAGGCCCTTTTTAATTCCCCCATTTAATCTCCATTAACGCTGACAACCCCAGAGACAGGTCTCAAATCCCCAAATTACAGAAATGTCAGCATGGAGAGGGAAGGCATCTTGCCCAAAGTTACACAGCTCTCAAGGGGTGGAACTGAACTCGGGACCATCAGACTACAAGTCGCCTCCAGATCCATCATGACACCAAACCCTGGCCTTGCTTCAGGATTTGGGTCACGTTCCCAGCACCCTGAGCTCCCGGGCTCTCGGGGGCTGGGGACTGACTTCCTCTGCATGAGCTCGTTTCCTCAAAACAGAGCTTTCCACCCGGCAACGCTGCTGCACCTTCCCTCCCCACCCCCGTCCCACGGCTCCATGCATCCCATAATCATCACCTTTGTTTCAACTCCTCTTATTCCCTGGATTAGCTGGGCTTCCGGGGAGGTCACGATTGTGACTTTGGAATGCATTTCTGACTTTCACGGAAAAGGTCTTTCCTTCAAGTCACATGGGCACATTTCACTAAGCAAACTCGGGGGGGGGCCAGCTGCCTGCCCACGGGACACTGGGTAAATCCAAAGTGGCAATGGTGGGACAGGAGGGAGAGATGACAGAACAAAAATCCAACAGACTGGGTGTGAGGTTCGGGAAGTGATCACCGCTGTGCTGTCAGCCCAGTGCTCCATGGCAGAAGGGAGTAGTTTAAAATATCCAGCGAGTGGTGAAGGAAGGAGCAGCTTGCACCTGCCTCTCCTCCTTCCCCTGCACACCAAAGACAAGCCCCTCTTCCATCCCATCCCGTCGGCGTCGGGGGTCAGGAGACAGAAAGTACATGGGCAACGTGAACATTATCGAGGGAAAGAAAGGAGACAGAGGGAAGGAAGGTAGAAAAGGAGGAAAAGAAAATTTAAAAATAAGCAGCAGAAATTCAAACGCATTAAAAACATATCAGAATCGTAGTCCAAATAAAAACCCCGACTTGGGGAACTTAAGTCTCCAGAGCTCCGTGGGAACCGAGTGGCATGGCATCACAGCATCCATGGCAAGTCAAGTTCAACATCACACACGCGCGCACACGCGCGCAAACACATAACACACACGCACACACACCACACACACACACACACGCACACACACTGCTGTGTGTGGGGTGTACACGAATCACTCCATATTTACCAAGTGCCATCATGGTGTGAGTTTCAGTACTAGGCTCCCAAAAGGTTTCTCTGGGCCAGTGGGTCTCACACCTGAGTGTGCCTAAGAATCACCTAGGGGCTTGTCACAATACAGACCCCCCCCCTCCAAGGTCCACCCACAGCAATTCTGACCAGTAGGCCTGGGGAGGGGTCTACTCTATAGGTCCCTCAGGTGACAGACATGCAGGGTGATAGTGCTGTGGGGTGACGGTGATGCAGGATTATACAGTGATGCCGGGTGATACGTGATACAGGGTGATGTAGTGATGCAGGGATGCCGCAGGGCTCGCTGGAGAAGCTCTGTTCCTGGGGGCTAACTGCTCTCTCTTCAGCGTGAGGCCTTTGAGATAAAGTGAGGCTGTGAGTGGTTGTTGCTGGGAGGGCGTGAGGGGGTTACCCTTCCTGAGCACCCTTCTGGGCCAGCCACGAGCTGGGCTCCTGGGGCTCCGGGTCTCACTTTGTGCCCATCCACCCACCCCTCCGAAGCAGTTACTGATGCATCTTACAGATGAACAGCTAAGGCTCACCAGGGTGGCTTGTCCAAGGTCACCTAACTAGGAAGTAGCAGAACTGGAAACTTCCTTTTGTCTCCGAGGGGGGAAAAGATAAAAAGGAAAAGAATACGCTCTAAATCCTGAAAGCGTGGAGTGGTTTAGAGGAGAGGAAGGAACTGGAAGAGGAAAAAGGGAAAGGAGAATAGATGCCTGAGCACTTATTCCTCACGACGCCTGGCTGGAGCTCTTCTAACCCTCTGGATGGGCTCCAGGGAGCATGCAGCCCCAGCAGACCCCCTGGGCCCCACAAACCATAGCAACGGGAGGAGAAACAGATCTCAGATGGTTCAGGAGGGGACGCGGTGCAGCTAAAATACTCTGATTTCTCCCCCAGTCGCCACAGAAAACTCAGTACAGCTCACAACATATCTCATCACTTCCTGCTTCCTCTTACAAACACACAGGCACCCAAAGGGTCATGCTGAAAGAAACCCGCACACTGAGCGGCACCTCAGCATAAGCCGTGAGGAGGACGAGGACCTTCCTTTGAGGATGAACAGGATCATGGACACATCTACTCATTTTGCTTCTTGGTCTCTCAAACCTGCAGGATGACAGTCAACTGCTTCACAGTCAGGCTGAAGGTAATGCCCACGGCTAATATTTACCGATCGTCTTCCGGGCAGCACACATCTCAAACTGGTGTATTGAAAAAAACCACAAAATCTATAACACAGGTGGTAATAAGCTGAGCTGGGATTGAGGTGCCAGGGTCCCAGCTCTTAAAGTTTCAACTTTAGCTACAGCCACCCCTGCAGTCTGAGCACACTGGACATGTCACTCACTGACTCTCCCCTGGGCCTCTGCTTCTGCCGTCTTTCCAACTGCTCAGCCTTCTTGGTGAACTTCTACTCATCCTGCAAAGCCCTTTCTCTCACTGTGCCTTCCCCAATCTTCTCATCATCCCCCTGTGACTTACAGCTAAATCCACTGCTGCCCCTTCCCCAGCGCTCCCACCGCATAAAGGCAGACACCGTGTCAATTCAAATCCCAAGCCCGTCACCTCTGGCCCACTTGCTCCGGCACAGTGACCCAGTATGCGGAACTGGGATGCCCTAAAAGCACACAGGCCTTATTCTCTCCACGGCCCTAGTCCCACACTGAGCTGCCATCATTTGTATCCGAGCTTTCTCCATTACAAAGCTGTGGGTGAGCAGCTTGAGGATAGCAACGGTGTTATCCTTAAATTCCCCGTTTCCCAGAATCCAACCCTGCAGCTGCTTAGCAGCTAGCAGCTGCTCAATTAATGCTCAAGCTGGATAGTCATCCGCCGAGCATTTACTGCAAACCTACTGTGTCAGTCACCGTGCCTGGCCAGAATGATGGAGACTGTTTTTTTAATGGAGAGAAGGCAAAAAGATTCCAAAGGAAAAGTGAACGGTGCTGAATCACATCACCGATTAACAGAAGGAGTGGAGCAGAGAGATTCTGGAAGGGAAATATCCCCTTGGAGACTCAGCCTCTGGAATCACAACAGCCCACTTGCATCCTGTCTCCTTACTCACTGTGCACACCAGGAGGCTTGTTTATTAGCATTTTGAAGCTTCACCTTCCTCCGCAGAAATTAACACCTGCCCTTATAGGGCCTCACAGGGCTGCTGGGAGGATAAAATGAGATAATGCAGGCAAAGTGCGCGGCAGGGCCCGCACACACAGAAGGTGCTCAGCACCTATTAGCCATTATTACCAGCTCCGGCAGCTCAGGAACTGAAAGGCAGCCAGTGTTTTCTCAGCAGCCAAGAACACACCTGAACGACAGACCTCCTTCTTCACACGTCCAGAAATTCAAAGGTATCTCCCTTCCGTTCATTTTCTAAATTAGCTAACGAAGAGAAAGTGTTGTCCTTCAGGCAATTCAAGGCGCCAAGTACACACAGGTCGTGCTTACTGAGGTGTGTGTCGTGGGCACCTTCTAGAGTCTGCAAAGAGGAGCGTGCATTTGGCTGGAACCTGCCCGGACTCCCTCCAAAACCCTCAGGGGGACAGGCCTGGAGCCAGGCCCAGGTCTTGCGACACCACAGCCGCTCCCAGCTGGACGCCTGAGGCTCCACTGTCCTTGCCTAACCTGGGCGGGAGAGCAAGAGCCAGCCACCCCCGCAAGCCAGAGGACAGGGCTGGGGAAGGAGACGGCGGCCCCTGTGCAACAGGTCAGAGAGTTGAACCCACAAAGGACCAATGACAGCCCTGGACAGAATTTCATCGAACACCTCCTGTTACTCTCATGAAGTGCCTTGGAGATGGCAGAACTCTTCCCTCCTGTGAGACCTTTAAGAAACTGAAACAGTCAAGGCAGGATTCCAAGCCAAGCCGGGGTTTTTCTGACTCCTTTCGTTAACGTTCTCTGCCAAACGACAAGGATGACATTACACGGGAAGGTCACTTCCTCCTTTTTACATTTCTGTAAGTTTGTGGAGGCCGTTTTTCAACAAGCATATATTAATTAGGGAAAAAATTCCAGATGTTTTGCTTGGTTTTGTTTCTGAAGCCGTATCTGGTGCTAGAATTTGCAGATATTCTTCTCTGGGTGCCAGGACAGTTCTTGGCTGTAGGTCCGAAAGCACCAAAGAACTGTATCCTAATCATTTCTTTCCATGACCCACGCTGAGGGGCAGTCACACCCTGTAACTGATCTGAGGGACTCCGCCTTGGGACAGATAAAGCCTGGGGTCCCCGGGCCCACCAGGAGTCTAGCACATCCCGCCCCCAGCAACAAGACTTAAATCAGAGATGCGATCAGCTTCTGCGGGGTGAAGCAGCAGGTAGCTGGGCAGGGCTGATCTGAACCAACCTGGCCCTGCCACCAACCCCCTGACCTCATGAGCCAGGACTGGGAGGGAACAAGGGCACACGCATGAGGGAGCGTGCGGGCTCTTCCCCAGCTCTGGGAAAAGGCCAGGAAACCAAAATAACCTGAGACCACATCTCCTAACCTGTGAAACAGGATTGCTGGGGGGATGGCAGAAGCTAAAACTCAATGCTTCCCCAAAACTCTTTCACCCCAGTGACCTGCGTGACCAAACACAGGGGCGGCGAGACCCTGGGGAGGAGAATCCCCTCTGCTCCTCACCGTTTACTTGATTATGAAAGTTCTCACATCCACTGCCCCTCTCCCATTTATCCTCAGGTTGCCATCCCCTGGGAGCACTCCTGGGTGTCCAATCAGCAGAAGGGCGGTTACACAGGCTAACACAGGCCACAGTGCAGATGGGTGGTACCTGCTAGGCAGCGTCAATTTCCAACGCCCTCTCTTCCCTCGTGGTGAGCCTGAAGAAGCCCCCATCTAGCAATAACCATTCCTCTTCACTGCATATTTCTGCTTTGCTCTCGCGATTTTTTTTAATTTATTTATTCATTTATTTACATATGGCTGTGTTGGGTCTTCGTGGCTACACGCGGGCTTTCTCTAGTTGCGGCGAGCGGGGGCTGCTCTTCGTTGCGGTGCGTGGGCTTCTCATTGCGGTGGCTTCTCTTGTTGCGGAGCACGGGCTCTAGGTGCACAGGCTTTAGGAGTTGCGGCACGCAAGCTCAGTAGTTGTAGCTCGCGGGCTCTAGAGCGCGGGCTCTAGAGCACGGGCTCGGTAGTTGTGGCGCACGGGCTTGCCGCTCCACGGCATTGCGGTGGCTTCTCTTGTTGCGGAGCACGGGCTCTAGGTGCACAGGCTTTAGGAGTTGCGGCACGCAAGCTCAGTAGTTGTAGCTCGCGGGCTCTAGAGCGCGGGCTCTAGAGCACGGGCTCGGTAGTTGTGGCGCACGGGCTTGCCGCTCCACGGCATGTGGGATCTTCCCAGACCAGGACTCGAACCCGTGTTCCCTGCATTGGCAGGCGGATTCTTAACCCCTGCGCCACCAGAGAAGTCCCTCACTATCATTTTTTTCTCGCGGAGGACGTAGACAGGGCATGGCTACTCGACCCACCTACAAGATGATGCGGAAGACAGTCTAAAAGGAGAGAAACTGATTCAGCATTTTATCCTGTGGGCTTCCTGCCTTCCCCAGTCACTGGACAGAGGAGGAAGGGGAGGAGGAGGAGGAACAGGAGGGAGATGAGACTCCAGCGGTTACTGGGTTCATAGGGAACGCGACATACACAGCGACACTGCTCCTCTCTTTGCAGACAATAGTAATAAATGCTAACACTCTCGGGGCACCAGCCATTCACCAGGGCTCTACGAGCATCATCGCGTTTAATCATCACCATGACCCAGGATGGGTTTGTACTTTACCAATAAGGTTACCGAGGTCCAAGGATGCTAAGCCACTTTCTCAAAATCCCATAGCTAGTACGTGGGAGAAGGAGGTTCCTTTAGCTAAAGAGGGTATCTGTCTGGACAGTTCAAGAGCACCCAGAGCTGCGGCCAGGGAACGCAGGATGAAATCACCAGTTTCACCGCATGCTCTGTCTTCCCTCCATTCCGCAAACATTTACCAAACGCCTATACCTAAGGGAGAGAGCGCTTCTCGGCCTCCCGTCCACCTTCTCCTCCCCTTCTCCTTCAAGAAGGGAGGTTGGCTCCGTGTTGGTGGTGTCTTAGGGATCCTCCGTCGCCTCTTCCTTGCTTCTGGAGGCTCCCTGCAACACCTGGCCTTCCTTGGCCTGTAGCTGCCTCTCTCTAGTCTCTGCCTCAACTGTCACATGGCCTTTTCCCGCGTCTCTCCGGAGCGTTCTGTCCCATGTCTCTCTGTCTTGGTTCTCTCCTCTCCTCTAGGGACACCAGTCATTGGATTTAGGAGCCAACCTAATTCTTTCTGTACGACCTCATCTGGGCTAACACGACCTCTGCAAAGACCCTATGCCCAAATAACACCATTCTGAGGTTCCGGCAGACAATAAACCGGGGGGATGTTACTCAACCCGGTAGGGTTGTCTACTCTGACCTTCAATTGGAAAATAAAATTTGACAAACGTTCTCAGACTTTCGGGTCATGGAGTTACAAGGAACGGTACTATAAAACCAGGTCCTCAAGCTCTCGGGGAAACCAGGAGGGAGGCTATCCTGACAGAAAACAGCTGCCACTTTTGTCTCACATCGGCTTTGTTCCTCTGACTTTCTATGTTAGTCAAACGCTGTAAAGCTTAATACCCAGTAATGAGACTTAAATAATTAATGCCTGATAGCATTAGCAACATCCTGTTATTTAATAATAAAGAATAATAATGTCAGCTTCAATGATTTACTAATGACCGCTTAAATAATTCACTGTAAGATGTAATACGCAACCTGCAATTTTGTTAGCTCATCCACTGGACTTCCTCCCAAACCTGGCCCGCAGGCCTCTGGCCACTCTCATCACTGCCGTCAGCACTGTCCTAAGTTGCTTACAACTAAACTCCGTCCACCAGAAGCAACTCCAGAGCAATGGCGGAGTAGGCTCTGAAGACACTGCCTTGAGGCAGTGCCTCTGGGAGTGTTTGGGGGAATTTTAAGCCATTCTTAAAGTCTAGTAAACTTTTCAAAAGTAAAGAGATGCCACTAAAAAAATTAACATGTGAAGAGGAAGTAAGGCCAGGATGCACGAGAGTATATATGCAAGGACCATTTTTTTTAAAAAGAAACCGATTCAAATTATGGGCAATTAATATAGTTAAAGGAACTATGATACATCTATACTATGCCCCAAATTCTGGAAATACTGAGAGTATTTATTTCTGGGTGGCAGAACTAACATTTTTAATTTCCTGCTTTTCAGAGAGAAGGTTACAGACCCTGAAGCAGTACTGCCCGGTCATTTCCAGGAAGCGACCCTGTGCCCTCAGCGCGTCACCCAACCTCTGTGCCCTGCAGCACCGTCTCCCGGGGCTGCCACGGGATTAAACCAAATGAGTTAATATTTGCCAAGGGCTCAGAACGGTTGCCTAGTTTACAAGAAGTGCTACATAATTCTTTGCCAAACAAAGAATCATTTTATAATAAGGAAAAAACGTTATTATTTTACAAGTCAAGGAAAAAACTATCGGTGGATGAGGACAGTATCACAGAAAGCCAAAAATAATGCCACTGGGACTATGTCTTTGCTCTTTTCTTATATTCTCCTTTCATAATGGTTTGTGGTGGACCTCCCACCCTCAGTGAAGGCATAGTTTAGATTCACCAGGAAGCAGCGCAAGGTAATTTGATCAGGGGGCGGGAGGAGACGACCTGGGACCTCCAGCACATTCACATCCAAGGAGATGCCCCAGGAGGGGTGACAGCTCAGACCACCTCCGTTTCATGACTTAGGACTCCCCAGGCCCCTTCTCCACTCTCCCCAAGCACCCCAATGCCCCCAGCACACCTGCATAAAAAAATGAGACTGTAGAGCCTCAAGGGCAGGCCTCTGAGTTCACGTTTCACCCGGAGCCAAGGCCAGCCGAGAGGGCATTACCATCCCAATGGCCCGGCCTTTGCCAGAGAAGGAGAGGAGAGCGGGCTGGAAATGCAGGGAAGTAAGTGCTGGCTCAGCAAAGCCCTCCCGGCGGAGCATCCTCCACAATCGCTCATTGTCATTCCGGCCATGTGCCTGCATGCCGCCGGCCAACCCCAGGATTCGGCAGCGGAGATGGGGGCGGTCCGGGCAGAGGAGCCGATGGGTCGGGTTTGCATATAAAAGAGCTGCCAGACAGCAGTCTTGGCCCCGCAAGACTTGTCCTCCCCACAAGTGAGATTCTCCCGCTTCATCTTCCCTGACAACTTGACCTTGGCTGAGGCCAAACGCAAACCCGGGCAGCATCCCCAGCCATTCCTCACATTCTGGGTGACCCAGCCAGCTGCTCCAGGCAGCTCTGGAGCAGGACCAAGGAGGGCACCTGAGGCCAGCCGAGTCAGGCCCTGGGCAGAAGGAGAGCCACTCACTCGGACAGCCTCACCCTTCAGGGGAGCGGCCCGACTCCACCCCAGTACCCGTCAGGCCCTGGTGATGACGACCCGGGCGCTGTCCTGGCTTGGCTTTAAAGAGGTGTATAATGGCATCCTAAACATTGAACCCACCCCTGACACACACACACACACACACACACACACACACACACACACACACAGTATTAGTGAGAAACCCCTCACAGACACAATACGCCGCCTTCTTAAATGGCCTCACTGAGGCAAGGCTCGGGGCCTGCATTCCAAGAGTGGGACCACCGGGGCCAGGGTCACCTCCATCCAGCCCCCACTGCTGCCTGAGAGCCCATTCCTGTGGGTCAGGGCAGGAGAGCAGACAGGCAGCGGGGCTGCTGGCCACACACCCTGAACAGGCAGCTCAGCAGGGCCCCGGCAGGAAAGACTGAGAAGGTGCCGGGCCCTGAGCCTAGGCACAGCCAACCTGCTGGATGGACGGGCTCATCACCTGAGCCTAGTGTGCACCTGTCGAGCACTCCCGAGATGCTTTAAGAAATACTCTAACAGACCGACAATTAAAACTGAAAAGAGCAGGGCAGGACGGGGAGGGAGGGAGAGGGGTCCCTCCCAGCACCTAACGCACCGTTACTCCATTCTTCCCAAGCTGCCAGAGCCAAAGGCTGGGCTGTCAGAGGGAGAGGTGATGGACGTCTGGCATTTACACAAGCCCTTATCACACGGATCTCAGCACACCTGCTTAGCCAAGCCTTCCCCGCCAGGTCACCAGGCTGACCAGGCAGGCCTCGACAGACCCAGTCACCGATGATCATGCCCAAACACTGGGTTGTCTGCCAGTGCCTCACCCCAAAGGACATTCCCCTCTGGTGGTCCCCAGCTCCCACCCCCCCAGGAAACAAAGGGTGGCCAAAAATGCTTTCTCCATCACCTTAGCTTCCCAGGGCTGTCGGAACAAATTACCAAAAGCTCCATGCCTTAAATGCAACACAAATGAACTAAATACAGTTCTGGAGGTGAAAAGTCCAAATGGGGGCTCACTGGGTTGTCAGCAGGGCGACATTCCTTTCTGGAGGCTCTGGGGGGCGGGGGGAGGGGGGGATCCCTGCCTGGTGGTCTCTTCCCCCATCTTCAAAGCAGCAATGTTACTTCTCACATCACGTCACTCTGACCTCCTCTTTGCCTCCCGTCTCCACTTTTAAGGACCCTTGTGATGACACTGGACCCACAGCAAAATCCAGGATAATCTCCCTATATTAAGGTCAGCCTTCATTCCACGTACAACCTTAATACCACCCCTTTGGTCACATAACATGTAATATTCACAGGTTCTAGGGATTCAGACGGGAACGTCTTCGGGGGGCAGGGGGTAATTACTGGATTATCCTCCCAACTACGTCCATATCTATGTCAAGGCCCCAGGCTGCTCTGTGCCTGAAAAGCCCCCAGAAAAGAAGCCCCACAAAAAGAAACCCCACAAACCGCTACCTACCCCCTCCCCCATGGAAAAGCCTGGCCGGCCCACCCCGAAGGTCTCCATCCAACCTGTGGTGCAGCGACCCCCCACTATGCCCACTTCACGGGTGAGGGAAGAGTGGCAAGACACGCACCCAGGGCCATTCAGCTCCAAGGAGCGGGCCTGGGAGTGCAATGTGGGGTTCCGGCCCACACGGACCCCAAGGTCTCAGACGGGTCCCGGACTTGCGAGTTCAGCCTCCTAGCAGGAGCCCTTCCAGCACGGGGGCAGCCTCGCCGCTCTCGTCTGGTGCTCTGGTGGCCCTGAGGACCTCCAATCTGAGTTCTCACTGACTCCGCTGAGAATTTCCCAATGTTAGCAATTTTCTGCCACGTTCAACGTGTGTCAGTTACGGCAGTGGAAGGTGGATGGGGAGAACGAAAGTAAAGGCAACATCCACCGGGCACTTGCTAAGTGCCAGGAACAGGCATCCAGTCACTGCATCTGCCCACAAGCCCTGAGAGTAGGCCTAGTTAGTTCCACTCTCCCGAGAGGAGGCTGGGTCTCCCGGAGACAGGTACCAAGCCCACACTCACACAGCAGGGGACTGGCGGCACCCCATTCCAATTCCAGCTGGCAGGCTCTCTCCCCTCCAACCCGAGACCTCCCCCAGCCCCGGCCACCCAGGAACCAAGCATTCCAACCTGCACGGAGGTCACCCGACCACCGTGGAGACTTCCTCTCCCTCCCCACCTGCGGTGCCAACCCACAGGCCACCTGCGGCTCCTCCGCCAGCAGGACGGGCCCTGGAGTGGTGGAACCAGAGTCCTCCGGTGGTTTCATGCCTCTGCTTGTGACGAAGAAGCTTCTTTCTCCTTCCACGGCAGGCCCGAGGAAGCCGCACGGAGTACAGAACTTGGGTGTAGCCAAGCAGAGGGTACCGCTGGCGCTCACCTAGAAGCCAGACCTGACCTTTGCCCTAGATCTTGCTCTGTCCCCAATGAGCCAAAACAACCCAGAGGGACTGACGCCAGCGGGGCGCAGGGACAAGGCCCTGCCACGCCAGCCGACCTTCCCTCTGCCCACCCAGACGTCAAAGCCAAGCTCTGGCCACAGATGCAAAGGATCCTGGGAGATCCAGCTCAAAGGTGGGCTCACAAACCCGGTCAAGCTCTGGGTCAGCCATATCCACGCAAGTCATTTTACCACGCTGGGTATCCACTTCCAAGCCCTGCCCGAGGGGCTAAGGGAACACTTAGGATGCAGTAGAGACAAGGTCCCTGCCCTGGAAAAGATTTGAGTCTACAGGAGGAATGTAAACAAATGTTGCTAAAACATCCACTACGTTAGAAACTGCCACCAATGCTGTGAAGGAGATGCCAGCTCAAGCCCCATCAGCAGTGAATCTGGGGGTTCCAGGGTGGAGGTCTTTGAAGAGCTGACTTTTGCAGTGACACCTGAAAGTTAGCAGGACTTTTTATTTTGCTTATGAGGAAAGGAAGGAAGAGAAAAGGGAGAAGCTCTCCGGCAAATACCGCTTAGGGAGGAATATTTAAAATTGGCAACAGCCCAGGTTAATGAGACAGGCCCCCCTGCATTCATTTGCAAAGCACGGTTTTGCTAGCACAATCAGATGCAGATTTGTAATGAAATGTACCCCACAGAAACGAAGGCGTCATTTCCGTATGCCTAACAAAGAGTCCAGTGGAACTCACCAGTGCCCCATCTGCAAAATCCGCAAGTTAGTGGAGACAGATCTTACCAGTCTATGAAAAAAAAACCCTGCTAAACACGCCAAAGGAAATGACCAGTTGAGAAAACACAAGTAGGCAATACACATGAAAAGCTGGTCAGTCACAGCAGTAGTCAAAGAAAAGCAGCAATAACGTGGTTTTGTTCTGGGTGTTTGCCGATCACAGAGCTCCATGCCCGCTATGGGGTGCCTTGCATGAATTAAGATGCTCACACTTCAGGAGGCTGCCTCAGTAACCCCTAGCACCGTCCGCGGAGTGGCTATGGGTGAACTATACCTGCAAAGTTATGTCGCACTGTATCAAGACTCTATAAAACTCCTCAAACCTTTCTGGGGGCCTCTGCCAGGAAAACAACCAGAGATGTGTGAAAAGGTTCGTGCGTTATACCAGGCAAAGCAGAAGGAAATACGCATGCCCAGCAGTCCTAACTTGGCCAAAGATGACGAGGACAGCAATACCGGCAGCACGTGCTCTGTGCCGTCCTAGGTGGGGCACCTGGACGAACTTTCCTCACCTCTCCTTCACATCAACCCCACGGAGAAAGGGCTGTGATTATCCTCATTTTACAACAGGAGCAGAAATGAGTGACAGAGCACCTTTCTTGCACAGGTACATGATGACACGTGGGAAAGCTGCTCAAAACAAGTTTTCATAACTGAACGACACTGGGAAAGGGTCAGGATGTAATGTTAAGTGAACGAAGTCGAGATACGAAACCTTGGTAAGCAGGAAGCAAGAGCGTCAGATGGTAAGAGCAGCTATCACGGAACATCAGGATTATCTGTCATCTGTATTTTCCACCATTTCTACAAATAAGCAAGCTGCGGGTGGGGGCTGTTTTCCTGTTAATTCCCCCTTGATTCTGGGACTGGGGCTTGAGTGAAGGTGGACCTGAAGGGGGAGATTCAGAGCTATTCTGCCAGGACACGGCCCACCTCACCCCACTGGGGCACGTGCTTCTCACGGCAGCTGCTACCTCACCAGGCCAATGACTAGAACTGTGGACAAGGGCAAGGATACAAAAGGAACTCACTTCTGGAAAGGACAGCAAAGGAAGTGAACTAATGGCTGTCAAGAACATACTGCATGGGGCTTCCCTGGTGACGCAGAGGTTGAGAGTCCGCCTGCCGATGCAGGGCACACGGGTTCGTGCCCCGGTCCGGGAGGATCCCACATGCCGCGGAGCGGCTGGGCCCGTGAGCCATGGCCGCTGAGCCTGCGCGTCCGGAGCCTGTGCTCCGCAACGGGAGAGGCCACAGTAATAAATAATGCTGCAATGAAAAAAAAAAGAAATGGAAGAAAAGCTGTGCATACAGTCAGAATAAAGTGCTTCTCAAGAATAATACGATCTTGAAGTAGAGCATTTTGACCCTCACTAGGAAGTTAAAAGAGTTACGGGATCTAGAGCAGTGAGTAGCTATTGGTGTTTATTCCATTATTTTCTACAGATAAAGACAGAAGTATAGCGGTTCAGGTTGGGGTTTAACTAAGTAATTTTAGCACTAATAAAGACTGTCCTCCGCCTAAAGCAAAAAAAAAAAAAAAGAACATACTGTGTGCTGGCCACTAGGGTGACAAGGCAACAAAGATTTAATAAACATCTGCAGATGGATCTCTGGCCTGAGTCCATCCATGCCTTACAGTTCTATCAATACCTAGCAAGGTCTGGGGGCCTCCATACTCACCTCTGCCTCCTCTCCCTGACCCTCATAGGCCTCGAGAACCACGTCATCCTCTGAGACTCAATTCAAGCAGCTCTCCAGCGAAACCGCCCCTGGGCCACCCACACTGAACCCTCACTCCCCGCCATGCTCCAGTGTACCCCTGTTAGTACTATTACAGCACCTACCTGACTGTGCTATGAGGACTTAGTTATACGCATGGCTTCCCACCAGAACATGACCTCCTTCAGAACAGGGACCTTGTTGGCTCTTACCCATCTGGGCATCTCCAGAGCCAGGCACAGTGTCCCATGCATCGTAGGTCGGCAATGACTATGAGATGGCTGGGTAGCTGGGTAGAAGGATGGCTGGATGGAAGGGTGGCTGGCTGGAGTGAAATATATACAAGGATGGTTGGAAGAACAAAAAGCACGGAAGGGTGGAAGGAAGTGTAGAAGTATACACGGAAGAACAGAGAGAAGCATAGAAGGAGAGAGGGAGGTAAAACCATCAGAAAGAGATGAAGTAAGACATCTCTGTCTTTGGGATGCCACTCTGTCGACAGAGAAGAAGGAAGGCGAGGTGACATATCCACATGGCAGCCCAAGGTTCACATCTCGCCTGTGGGTCATCGACGGCCATCAACATGTTTCAATGGGAAGGGCCCTCCGCAAGGAGCCTGCCTGCTCTTCAGAAGGTCACACGGCAGGAGAGAGAGACACCGCCATACAGCCGAGTGATGAACTCGGCAGGAGACTGAGAACTCACGCGCAGGTACTCGGTCATCAACTCCTCTTCTTTACAAGACCACTCAGCGGGCAACCGGCCTGGCAAGTCTCCCGTGTACGTCCCCTCCCACTCCTAAAGCCCCTGAAATCCTTCCCCTAAATGCCCCTAGCTGGGATGCCCAGCCCTCTCCGTGCCTCCCGAAGGTGGCTTTGGGGAGCAGCCCGTTCCTGGTCCCACACCACACCCCAGAGCCCACAGCGGGGAACCCGTTCCGCCAGAAGGAGCTCCGCGTCCTATAGCACCACCTCCACTGCCAAAACCCGCTCTCCGCCCGGCAGCCGGTTCGCTTCACAGAGCTGCCCAGCGGTTCCACTAAGTCGCCCTGCCCGGATCTGCACACACCGTTCCCGCAGCCCCTGGGGCACCACCCGTTCCCATCACTGCTGGCAGCTGCCAGCCAGTCACGGGGCCCCACGGGAAAGGAGGTGTTCACGGGTTTTCTGCCACCAATCGGTTTGTAGGGCGGCTTTAGTCCTGGGGCTCACCACACCCAGATGATACAAGCTTAAGGAGAGGGAGATGACACATTGAAGGTAGGAAGAGAAAGCGATCTCCCCTCAGGACCTGTAACTCAGCCCCTCTACTTGTAGGGACGAAGAAAGAAATGATGGCAGAGGGCCTCCCATGTATCGATACCAGACACTGCATCTGTGAGAGGCTCATCCAACCACCTTTGACCTAGGTACTATCGCACCCATTTTACAGATAAGCAAACTGAGGCCAAGGCAGGTTAAATAAATACCAGACCCAAGATCAACTTCAGATGACTCTACAGCCCAGATCAGACTTCGCACCAATGCCTCCCAAGTTCAGCCTTGCCTGTCTACTCAATCCAGACAGAAAGCACAAAGACACTGAACAAGACCCAGTGGGGAATCGGATCTGTGTGAACAGTCCACAGGCTAGCTATGGACATTTCTGTCCCAGCCTCAGAGCTTCTTATGAACTACAGCTTGTACTATACTGGCCACTCAGTTATTTAGGAGAAGTAGTCCAGGGTAGTGGGAGGAAAGTGAGCTCAAGAGACAGAGACCAGGGCTCAAACTGTGACTCTGCCACTGTGTGACCGTGACCAAGTTGCTTAACCTACATATCGATCCTTAGTAAAGAGCCTGTACCATCATGCCTGCATGGGTTGGCCATCCAGGAAATGTTGGTTCTTATTTTTTCTTCCGCTTTCCAATAAGATAAGAACCCACACTTGGTCGTTCTGTTTGTGCTAAGAATGCAAGAATACTGTTAGGGAGTTATCACCTGAAATTGTGCAAAATGAGGGAGCCAACTGCCAACAAGCATGATAACACTGGGAGGAAAAAATACTCAGTTTTCCTCCCATTTAAAAGTGCCATTAAAAAATGAATCTTCAGGGCTTCCCTGGTGGCACAGTGGTTAAGAATCCTCCTGCCAATGCAGGGAACACGGGTTAGAACCCTGGTCCGGGAAGATCCCACATGCCACAGAGCAACGAAGCCCGTGCGCCACAACTACTGAGCCTGCGCTCTAGAGACCGTGCGCCACAACTACTGAGCCTGCACTCTAGAGCCCGTGAGCCACAACTACTGAGCCTGTGCACCACAACTACTGAGCCTGCATGCCACACTACTGAAGCCCGCACGCCTAGAGCCCGTGCTCCACAGCAAGAGAAGCCACCGCAATGAGAAGCCCGCGCACCGCAACAAAGACCCAACGCAGCCTAAAATAAAATAAAAAAAATTTTTTTTAATGAATCTTCAGGTATAGTATCAGGAGAAATAGTCAGGAGTGGTCGAAAAGGTCACAGAAATGCTCTATATCAGATTTCACTCAAATGCATATGATATTGGCCACCTCGCGTGGGCCAGCCACGGTTCTAGAAACTCGGATCACCATCATTCCCTTACAGAAGACTGCACTGAAACTTTCAATCAAGACCAGAAACCCCACCTCAACGTCTGGCCTTTCTGCCAATACATCTGTCTTCAAAAAGCATCCACTTCAATACCACTCCCCATCTCACTCACGCACCCACTGCAGGAGAGAACCTCAAGTTAATAGAGACCTCACAGCCACCCTGTTGGCCTGAGTCTTCTGGGGTTTTACACTGTGAACATAATTACTGAAGTCAGATCCTGGGGCCTTTACAGGCAGCTCCAGCCAGGGTGGCCCTGGGAAAGTAGGACCCACCACCCACCCCAAGTGAAGCCAGAAATCCCAGTTTTTACACGAAATATATGGGCTGTTACGGTGAGTGATTTCTAACACAGGCCCAACAAAACCCTATCGGAGCAGCCCCGTCAGCCCTGAGCCTCCTCGCTGGCTGAGGCCAAGGGCAGGAAGACTGGAAGGCCTCACCTGCATCTCGGGGGCTGACCTGAACGTGGTTCTCCACCTCACCTGGGGAGCTCATTACAAATGCAGATTCCAATCCCCTCACCCCCATGCAGATGTCCCCGCCCCCCTCCCCCCTTCCCGGGGAAAAAAGGGGGGTGCTAGCACCCTGGTCTAGCCCAACTTCCTCTCTTTGTGTAAGGGATAACCGAGAAGAGCAGAAAGAAAATGACGCTCCCAAAGCCTCCTGACTAAAGACGGGGTACATCTAGAACCAGAACCCTAGGGGGCTTCCCCAGCACCCTGCAGCCTCAACACGGGTCTCCCCTCAGAGTCAAGGAGCTACTCAATCTCCTCACGCTGTGCCGCATCCCCGCCTCCCAGACACAGACCCTTGGGGGGCCGTCACTGTCAAGGCCTACAGCTGCTTTCTCCATCCCAGTGGCTGAAGTCCACGCCCCAGCTTGCCCTCAGGGCTCAGGCTGCAGGCTGAACCTACAGTGACAGCAGGACCCCAGATGCCACTTTAGTTTCCACTAGCTGCCACTATTAAGTGGTTTCCTGCACTGCTGACAGCTGCCTTCCATGGGGAAGACTCCAGCAGCTAAGCGGCAAAGGAGAGAAGAAAAAAAAGGAAAGAGAGAGGATGAAAGGAGCACACAAACCAATGAACTTGAATCAGAGACTCTAACATAGAACTGAGGTCTGGGGTCAAACTCCAGACACACCGCTCTCTAGTTCACGGGCCCTGAGAAAGTGTCCTCTACTAAACCCTCAGTTTCTTCCACCAGAAATGGGTATAAGGACAGAGCCTGACATCTTTGGACAGGAATTAACTGCACACAGCACAGTCAGTGCCAATACATAGATGCTGCTGTCTCACCTGCTCCCCCACGGGGGTGGGTTTTCAAGGTCATTTCAAGATGCTCGCAAAATACGCAAGACACAGGAGATTTGAACACTCCTCCTGTGGCCCTGTCAGGACAGGTGACCCGGCCGTCTTGCCCCAGATCTTGCCTGGTTCGCTCTTGCCCCAGCTTGCTAAATCTGCCCACGCTTCTTTCCCGTAACTCAGCCGCTGGCTAGAGTCAGACTCCTGGGTTCTGGATCACGAAGGAATGCAGCCGATCCTGCGAGGCGGACTTGGGATGGGGCCTGAAACGCGACAGGGTGGGGGCAAGAGAACTCGAGGGTGGCCAGCGGCACACAGGGTCAAATGCACATTCGGGCCCAGGCAAGTCCCACAAAGGACTCGCTGTGGAGGACAGGGCTGCAGGGTGACTCAGAGGCCACTTCAGGACCGTGACTCAGCGGCCCGGTGCAGAACTGGGCTGGCCCATCGCCCTAGAGCCACCCCCAGAAGCAGGGGGTCCCATGCCAGGCGGGCTGGGGACAGTCAGTCCTGAGGAACGCCCCCTGCCCGCCCACCTGTGCCCGCAGCTGACTCATGCAGCTGGCATGCCAGGGTGGGAGTGGGGGGCCCCACGTGACCCCATCTCCCTGCGCCAGGGTAAACGGGCGGGAACGGGAGCCCCGCTTCCCGGTCACGGGGCGAGGGCACGCCTGCACAGGGCTACTGGGATCGGAGGAGCGGGGCGGCCCGCGGGGCAGGAAATGGCCGGGATGCCCGCTCACTGGCTTCTGGGGCCGTGCAGGGAGCGGGGAGCCTGGAAGAGAAAGGACGGGGTGGCAGGACAGAGGAGGGCGGGGCTGGAGCATGCCCCTGGGGGACAGTGACCACCAGCAGCGTACATTACTCCGTATGCTGTTCAGAGGCTTAACTAGCATCCCATTCCTCCCTCCCTCTCTGGATCCCTCTCTTTCCCCTCCTCCTTCTCCTCGTGTTCTCCCCCTACACGCCTCTCTCTCACTCATTTTTAGACAGTTCAGTCATAAGCATTTCCCCTACAGAAAGCCTCTGCCACAGCCAGCAGCCCCCTCCGACTCACCGTGGGGCCTCCCCTGCAGCCCGCTTAGGTAAGCCCGAGCCTCTACCGGCAGAAGCCCCTACACACCATTCTCCCCCCACAAAATCCTAGGTCAATCCCACGCCACCTCTTCCAGGCAGCCTGCCAGAGATCCTCAAAGCCAGCCCTTCCCTTTCCCTGCCTGGCCTCCTACTGGGACAACTCACCTACTCACTCTCACTAATGCTCCGCATTTCCGCTGCTGCTAGCTCTTTAGGAGGTTCCATGTGGCTTCCTCTCCTGGAGCCCAGGTCCCCCAGGAACCACTGTCCTTCCACTGTGTACTTCTAGGCTCCGGCAACAGACGATCTTGCCCATGAGAGATGCTCGATAACCTTATGCCCCCAACTTTTTCCAATCGGAAATCTGCACAGCCTGAGAGAGAAGCGTGTTCATTCTCCCAGCAACTCTATACCCCCAGAGTCACACCTGGTCACTGTTGACTGAGCGCCTCTCCATGCAGCTGGGCACTCACCACACCAGACGCCACAGAAGCAGAAAGGACCAAGACCCAGGGGGCTTGCCCTCAGGCGCCCCACTGTCCAAGCGGAGCAGACCTGTGAGATCAGCTGCTATGGGGCTGGGAGGGAGGAGAAGCCAGGGCAGGTTCACTAATAGTAATAAAGGTCCGACATCATCAGCTCACATTTTACTGAGCCCTTAGTTTGTGCCAAGGGCTTTACCTCCCTTAACGAACTGTCACAATTCCCTCTCTCACAGATGAGAAAGCTGAGGCCCAGAGAGGTTAATATCACACTAAAGATCACACAGCTGAATTCGAACCCAGGCAGGCTAGCACCAGGGGCCATGCACTAACCACTACACCTCACTGCCTCTTGACCCAAAGCTTCCAACAGATGACATGACATATCTAAGTGAACCGAGGTAAACGGGAGCCCGGGCAACAGGGCTGCTGTGAAACATGGCGGTCGGCTGGGACCGTAGCACAAGCGTGACTATGTGAAAGAAGAAGAAGGTTTTCCTGAAGATGAGGCGACTGAATCGGAAGAAAACCTTAAGTTTGGTGAAAGAGTTGGATGCCTTTCTGAAAGTTCCTGACAGCTCTGTAGAGACTTCAGCCAGTGGGGGGTACAGTTTCTCTAACAGCATTTACCACTATGGCTTTATTAACTCTAATGGAATTTTCAGTATATCAAGATACATGGAAGAAGTATGAATATGAACTAGACAAGGATTTTTCTAGCAAATTGAGAATCAATATAGATATTACTGTTGCCATGAAGTGTCAGTATATTGGAGCAGATGTATTGGATTTAGCAGAAACAATGGTTGCATCTGCAGATGGTCTAGTTTATGAACCAGCAATATTTGATCTTTCACCACAGCAAAAAGAGTGGCAAAGGATGCTACAGCTGATTCAGAGTAGACTGCAAGAAGAACATTCACTTCAAGATGTGACATTTAAAAGTGCTTTTAGGGCTTCCCTGGTGGCGCAGTGGTTGAGAATCCGCCTGCCGATGCAGGGGACACGGGTTCGTGCCCCGGTCCAGGAAGATCCCA
>NW_021146229.1:24128-25000 GCF_002837175.3 Physeter macrocephalus
GAAGATCCCACATGCCGCGGAGCGGCTGGGCCCGTGAGCCATGGCCGCTGAGCCTGCGCGTCCGGAGCCTGTGCTCCGCAACGGGAGAGGCCACAACAGTGAGAGGCCCGCGTACCGGAAAAAATAAAGGAAAAAAAGGAAAAAAAAATAAAAGTGCTTTTAAAAGTACATCAACAGCACTTCCACCAAGGTGGGAGATTTTGTGAGACTATTTACTAAGAATTTACTGCAACATAATTTTAGTTTTGGTTTACTCCTCTGAATCTTATATTTCTTAGAGAAAACGTAATCATTCTGTGTGATGAGATGTCTTTGTTTTTTGGGTTTTTTTGGCCGCACCATGCGGCATATGGGATCTTAGTTCCCCAACCAGGGATTGAACCCGCGCCCCCTGCAGTGGAAGCATGGAGCCTTAACCACTGGACCGCCAGGGAAGTCTCAAGATGTCTTTTTTACTCTTAAATGTATGGCCTGTGATATTGATCAGGATTATCCCAAATATTATTTTCATTTAATTTTTCTCTTTTATGTGTGTATGGTATACCTTCATAAGAAATTGTACTAGGTTTTAAGAACAAATTAATTTCATTTACCATTATGAGGATGTATAAACTTTGGTTAGGAATTTCATGTTTTTACTTCACTTTTTGTCTCCTTTATAGACTAGAAGAGCTGATATTTGGAAATGCTATAATCATGAAAATGATCATTTAAACTGCAGTGGAAGCATGGAGCCTTAACCACTGGACCGCCAGGGAAGTCTCAAGATGTCTTTTTTACTCTTAAATGTATGGCCTGTGATATTGATCAGGATTATCCCAAATATTATTTTCATTTAATTTTTCTCTTTTATGTGTGTATGGTATACCTTC
>NW_021146230.1:0-25000 GCF_002837175.3 Physeter macrocephalus
GATTCCTTCCCCCTACCCTCCAATTACATTGCATTGCCCTGCCGGATAGGGGAGTAAGAACTTGGTGTTAAAAGACAGTAAGAACTGTCTGAAGTGACTTTATAAAGAGGTGCAATGAACACTGCCTGTCATATCTTAAATATTCAACCCGCCTTCTGACTGGAAAAGGTACATTTAAGTGCTGAATGATTAAGAAGAAGATGGTGAGCCCCATTTCTCTTTCTTAGAGACTCAGTTAACACAGGACACTGAGGAAGATGGTGAGCAGAGAAACCGCTCCTCTAGGGCAGAGGCTGCACCATCCTCACCTCCACGCCGAGAGGGGCGGGGACGAGGACTTGAGGCTACATAAGCGAGCTTGCGCCCAAACAGCCTCAGAATGGGAATGAGGGAGAAGCTTGGCGGGTAGATTGTATTAATAAATGGGCAAGGACAGGGGACAAACCTGCTGCATTTGCACAAGCAGCCGGACAACCCTGAACGGTACAACGACCCTCCGGGAAAACTTGGCGTTACCTGCCCGAAAGCGCCTGCGCGCTGAGAACCCCACCCTTGGAGTCACCTGCTGGAGCGCCGCGCCCGCTTTGCCTTGCGCATGCGTAATACGCGCCGCACCGGTCGTGGAATCACGTGTTAGAGCGCGAGGCGCCTCCCGCCGGGGCGCTTCCTGTCGCGGCTGCCTGGGCGGTCCCCGGCGGGAGAAGGCCCGGGTCGGTTTCGGATCCGCCGCGAGGTATGCCGCGATCCCGCCCTCTGGCGAGGGAAGAGGAGGGGACGGCGGGGGAGATGGAGGCGGCTGGGCAGGGCAGGGCGGCGCGTCCTGCAGCTTGGGAGTGGGGTCCCCGGCTTCCCCTCCCCTGCGCACTCCCTGCCTTTCTCTCGCCTGAGCCCGGGCCTGGTACAGCACCGCTGCCCCCAGCCCGGTGCCCCCGGAGCCGCAGACTTGGCGCGTCTCACTGACCTGCTCACTCCGTGTCACCCGCTCAGTTGACCGCCAGCCGTTCACGCAAGTCACTGAAATCTGACGCCTGGAGTCATCCTGAGCGCCCCCTCCCGTGAGCGCACATGCAGTTAACCTCCGAGCCCTGTTGATTTTACCCCCTAACTCGAGTCGGTCCACTTCTCTCCATCCCCAACGCCGCCCCCACGCTGTCTCAGCTTCTCCCCTTTCGCCGAGACCGTTGCAAGATGCTCGGTGCCGAGACGGCTTCCAGCCTGGGTTCGCCCTCCTACTTCCTTCCTTTTTGCAGCCAGAGGGATGTTTCTGAATCGCCGACCTGATCGCATCACGTCCATTGCCTTCAGAATCATGCCCAAACTCCTTTAGGCTTAAAGGTTTTTCTCTTTTGCCCCTTGCTCACATTTTCAGCTTCTCTTGTACCATTTCTTGTCTCACACTTTATGCCCCACTAATCCCAGTTTAGTTTTCCTGTGCAGGTCAAGCTGTTGTCACCGCAGAACCATTATCAGGTTGTTCCCTATGTTTGGAATCCTATTCCCCTTCCTTCCCCCCAAAATCTTCATAACTCAGCACTGGCACCACCGTCTCCAAGAAGCCTTTTCTCTCTGCTGGGTAAGGTGTTGCCCCTGGGCACCCATGGCCCCTGGTGCAGCCCTGTGTGGGTTTTGTCCAGTGATGAGGGACTCTCCGCCATGTAAATGTTCTTTGAGGACTGACACCATGTCAGATTCATTCTTGCGCTCCCAATGCCCAGGACACTCTGATGCACAGTAGGTCCTATGAATGGTTGTGAGGTCTCTGAGTGAATCAGAATGCTGAGTCCGATTTCTCTAGAGCAGAACTGTCCAATAGAACTTTCTGCAGTGATGAAAATGTTCATTATTTGTGCTGGCTGATGGTAGCCACTAGCTGAGGAACAGGATTTTTAACTTGATTAAATTTAAACATAAATAGCCACATATGGCTACTGTGTTTAACAGCACAGTTTTAGAGCCTTTCTGAATCCTACCCAGCCTTATACCCACCCGGTACCTAGAGTTATTTCCCTGAATCTGCCTTCTTAAGCCACTCACCACTCAACCACTTGGATTTAATCCAAATTTGTCAGTCAGTTCGGTAACTTTTTATTGTGTCCACACTCCCCCCTTAAACCTATTAACAGGTGGCCACGTCCCTTTCATCTTCCATGGTGCTTGCTTCAGTGCTATACTTTCAGGTCTGGTGTTTCAGCCTTGAGTGTTAAGCATTGCCTTCTTTCTCTGAGTTGGGAGTTTACTAACCACACCCATTGGGGGCGGGGCTTGTAGGCTGCTCCAGTCTGAGCCTCTTCGACTCCCCATTAGACAAGTGTCCAGGCTGCCAAGATGCCAGGGCCAAGACCTCGGAAGGGCCCTCAGGCCAGTGACCAGGGTGTGGCAGCTGCCAAGCAGGTACGGATATACAGCCTCCTTCACCTTCACCTTCACCTCTGGGTCAGTCTGAGCGTGAGGGTCTCTGACAACTCGGGCAAACTGGGTCACCTGTGTGGTTTCCCTTTTCGTCTAGAGACTTTGAGCCATGCCTCCTGGAGTTGGCAGAAGCCTTAGAGACCCTCTGACCCGCCCCTGCCACACACATGTGGGAGATGAGGCCTGAACTCTCGTGTGTTTCAACCCAGGCTTCCTCCTGCCATGGCCACCTCCATATGAATGATCTGGAGGGTTCAAGAACCGCCAGAGTTTAGGGTGTTCTGATGGAGTCTCAGTGCTCTCATGGATTCCTCATTTAGGGCCACAGCTTTGCTTGCCCACAACTTGGGCTGTGGCCCAAGTCGGGGACTGATGGGATCTCTAATTTTCTCCCTTTATTTCTTCTGGGTGCAAGTTCTGAGACTTCTTAGCCCATTTTTATTGTCTTAAAAGAGGCAGGTAAGGGAGGTGGTAGGATAAAGGGCATAGACTCAAGACACAGGACCTTATTTTAAATTCTAGCTCTGCCACTTACAAGGCTGTCTCAGTTTCATCTGAAAATGGAGATAAAAATAGGACCTACCTTTACTTAGAGTAGTCAAATTCATAGAGACAAAGAGTAGAATAGTGGTTACGGGGTGGGGGGGGCGGATGGGGAGTTGTTTAATGGGTACAGAGTTTCAGTTTTGCAAGATAAGAAGTGTTCTGTGAATGGATGGTGGTGATTGCTGCATAACAATGTGGATGTACTTAACGCCACTGAACTCTACACTTAAAAATAGTTAAGATGGTAGTTTTCATGCTACATGTGTTTTACCACAATTTAAAAGAAAATAGGACGTATCTCAGGATAATGAGAAGTAACTGAGATAATCACATAGAGTGCTACTACATACCCTGCCTGGCAGCTAGTGCTGTTATTGTTGCTAGTAATCATAATGGTAGTGTGGTCTTACTGGGTTCTTTGTAGAGTCAGCAGGGAAATAAGCGTCCCGGGGGTAATGTTGCAGGCCTCAGTTTCCCTTTCTGCACATTAGTCCCCACAGACAGCGAAGGAGCCGCTGAGCTCCTGGAGGCTGGCTCTGGGGCTGGGCTCCACCCTCTGCCTCGTGTGTGTCTCCTCTCAGCTTGGGCTGTTTATGGAGTTCAGCCCTGAGGACATGCTGCTGGGGATGGAGGAGACTGAAGATGATGGGGACCTGGAGGCTGAGCTGCTGGCCCTCACTGGGGAAGTGGGGACCACAGGCAAGAAGCCAGCACCCAAGGGGCAGGGTGAGTTTGGAGCACTTGATGCTGGGACCAGGTGGGCTCTGCAGGGTGTGGGGAGGGTCCTCTCCTCACAGCTGTGGGGAGCCAGCCAGATCATCCAGTCCTTCTGATATCCATGTCCCTTCTGCAGCATTCCCACCAAGAGGCCATCTTGCCTGTGTGATGGGGAGCTCGCTCCTTTCTGGACTGTGCCCTCTCGCTTGTGGACAGTCAGCAGTCTGAGTCGCAGTCTGACTCAGATCCCTATCCTTAGCCCTAGCCAGGGCCTGGTATAGACTAGGGGCTCAGCACAGACTGAATTGGGCACATAATGAGTGCACAGAAATTGTGTCAAATGAATGAATAAGTGGTATCTCCCTCCCCAGCTTGGAAGAGGACAGAGACCTGAACCCTGGGAGGGTCAGAGGGTCTAAACCAGGAACCCTTAGAGAGAACCATCTCCCATCCCTTGTGCTCCTGAGCTGAGGACAAGGAGAGGACCCAAGAAGCGGCTCACTGTTCTGGGAGAACGATGGCCATCACTTCTCTCTCAGTCCAAACCTGCTTTGGGTTTGATGAGCCTGTGTTTGAATCTTGGCTCTGCCATTTATCAGGATTGCAATGTTAGGAAATTAATAAAGTTCTCAGTTTACTCATACATAAAATGTGGATAGTATTACCTGTCTTTTTTTTTTTTTTGGCTACACTGCACAGCTTGTGGGATCTTAGTTCCCCAACCAGGGATGGAACCCAGGCCCTTGGCAGTGAAAGCGCAGAGTCCTAACCTCTGGACTGCCAGGAATTGCCAGTATTACCTATCTTGCAGAATTACCGTGAAGCTCAAATGAATGTTAAAAATCTTTATATATATGTGAAAGGTGTGGTTAGGGGGAATGGATGGATATGTCTGTGAATAACTACCACAGCAAAAGTGCCAAGAAGGGAGCAGCTTGTTGCCCGTTGGAGGGCCTAGAAAGGTTTCCCTGCTGAGGGTCTTCTGCGCTGGGTCATAAAGGAAGAGCAGAGGTGGGACTTTGGCTGTGGAAGGGAAGGAGGATTTCTACCTGGGTGTGTCTGCCAGCTCAGTGGATTGAAGACCCTCCTTTACTCCTTGGGAATCTTTTCTGAGTTGTTGTGACCCTCTTCCCCCAGCCCCCCTGCCTATGGCCCACATCGAGAAGTTGGCGGCGGACTGTATGCGGGATGTGGAGGAGGAGGAGGAGGAAGGGCTGGAGGAGGATGCAGACTTGCTGGTGCGTCTGCCGGGCTGCTGTTGGAGGGCTCTGTGGTCAAGCCTGTGGAGGAGGCCTGGGGTTTTTCCCTTTGTGTGCTCTGATGTTGACTGAGTGCCTTGCCCTTCTTGGGCCCTTTTCCTGACTGTATGGTGTGAGATCTGTCCCCTTTGATGTGTGGTCTGAGCTCTGTACTTGGGGATTCTCAGATTTGGAGGCTTCACTGATTTCAAGCCTATCCCTGGTCAGATTAAAGGCGTGTTTTGGTAGAGGGGACTTTCAGGCACAGTGAGTGATACTGGGAAATACTGCTGGGGGAGAGTGTCCTTGATTCTCAGGTCCTGTCGTGGGTATGGTCATGAGGCTCCCCAGCTCCTGGGACTTGTGTCTCCCCAGAATGAGCTGCAGGAGGTCCTGGGTGCAGATGAGGAGGCTGGGCCCTTGGATGGCGATGAGACAGCCAGCCCAGGTGGCTCTGAGGAGAAGGAACAGGAAAACATTGAACCTCCAGTGCAGACAGCTCTCCTAACAGCTCCAGTTCCAGCGGCTCAGGTGGGTTCTGGAGGGGTCCAGTGTGCCTTTGTCCATGTCCTTTGTGCCTGCATGTCCATGTATAGCACACATGGAGCACGGCTTGCCTAGGAAGACTGTGGTAACCCTTTCCAGGGCCCTCCTTCAGCAGCTGCCCCAAGCAGAGGCTGAGCCCAAGAAACTCCTTGGTGGTTGCCGGCCTCAAAGGCCTCTCTGTTCTCCCAGACCGCCCCCTGCAGCCATTTCCTGGCCTCCACAGATTGTCTGGGCCTCTGTGTTTGCCTCTGACATGGCCTCTGGCCTCTCCAGTGAGTCTTTGCCTCCCACCTTGAGGCTTTTAGGTTCTTCCTTCTCCTTGAATCCAAGAGCTTTGTTTTCCAGGGAAGCTTCCTTGCAGGGAGGGAGCAGCAAGGGCCTAGCTGGCCCTGGAGTGGCCAGGCCCTGAACTCAAGTATCTACAGGCTGGAGGGCCTCAGGGGCTGCAGGCTGTGCTGGAGGATCGGATCCACAACTACCGGGAGGCGGTGGCCAGTGCCAAGGAGACAGGTGAAGCAGCCAAAGCCAGGCGCTGTGAGCGCGGCCTGAAGGTGGGTTGGGCTCGGCTGGGGAGCAGGGCTAGTAGTGGGGCTGAGGGCAGAGAGGGCAGAGGGTGAGGCACGGGAGGAGCTTGGGCCAGCAGAGGGGAAGCCTCCCCGCCAGCCTCGTGGAGGTGAAGGACCCTTGGCCTGTCTTTGAGCAGGGTCCAGGCTGTGATGGCTGGCTAGGTTTCTGGTTCTTCTCTCCCTCAGACTCTGGAGTCCCAGCTGGCTGCTGTGAGGAAAGGCAGGAAGATCAGTGAGGATGAGATCCCACCTCCAGTGGCCTTGGGCAAGAGGCCCCTGGCCCCTCAGGAAACAACCAACAGGAGCCCTGAAGCAGAACCCCCAGCTCCCCACTCCGTGGAGCCAGGTATCTGGAGAGAGTCAGATCCCATCCTGGTTCCCAAGGTCAGAGCCCAAGGCCTGCCTCCCCATCCTGCCGTTGTTCCCTTGCTGTCAGTCACACCTTCCCTAAGAGGTCCTCAGGCCAACCAGACCTGGAGGCACTGGTGACCTTCTTCTTTGACCTTCATGTCCTCTCTGTGGACTTTTTGTTTCTCCATAGACAACCCCTCCCAGCCTGAGACAAGCCTCTTGGGCAGCCCCAGTATTTCTGGCCCCCCTGATTCAGACGCAGACCCACGGGCCTTGCTGTTGGCCCGACAGAGAGAGTACAAAGTGGCTGCCCTGAATGCCAAGCGGGCTGGAGACCTAGATCGTGCCCGAGAGCTCATGAGGATTGGGAAGGTATGGCATCTGGTTCAGAGGTCCTGTGTCCAATCCCTCATTTCACAGATGGGGCGGTGACCTGCTCAAGGTCACACAACTCGACTGGGCTTCAGTGAGACTGGCCTGAGGGGGAGTTTTTCAGCCCAGATCCTTGGGGTTCCCTGGCTTATGCCCACACCTGCTTTTCTTCCTACTGCAGAGATTTGGGGCCGTCCTGGAGGCCCTGGAGAAGGGGCAGCCTGTGGACCTGAGTGCCATGCCCCCAGCACCTGAGGGTCAGTGTGGGAACGGGCGGGGGGAGCCTGCTCAGGCTGGGGCTGGGGCTGGCCAGGCACCCCACCCACACCTACACCTCTGCTCTGGGTCCCCCAGACTTGAAGCCCCTCCCACAGGCTTCCAAGGCCTCCACAGCACCCTCAGATGTACACCCAGCAGTGGAGCGAGTGCAGCCAGTGATGGCCTCTGACATCCCGGCCACCCCAGGTAGGACCGGATGATGCGACCATGGAGTGGGGGCCTGGGGGGAGGCAGGCAGAGCTGAGGCCATCTCCTTTCTCCTTTCAAGTGGCCCCTACTGAGCCACAGACAGTGCTAGACGCCCTGCAGCAGAGGCTGAACAAGTACCGTGAGGCAGGCGCCCAGGCTCGGGGCAGCGGGGATGAGCGCAAGGCCCGGATGCACGAGCGCATTGCCAAGGTGGGCCTGCAGCGTCCCTCCTCGGCTGGCTGCTGTCTGTCTGCTCCCTGGTCTTTGAGTCTTCATCTGTCTGTCTCTCTCTGGAGCTCTTGCTGCCTCAGGGGCTCTTTTTCCTCCTGGGGCTGCTGTCTTTGTCCTCTTCTGTCTCTCCCTGCGTGGAGCCCTGCAGACTGCTGCCCACCATCAGTCCCTCCCTTCCTTCCCTTGCAGCAATATCAAGATGCCATTCGAGCCCACCGAGCAGGACGGAAAGTTGACTTTGCTGAGTTGCCTGTTCCTCCAGGTGAGTGGGGCTTGGCCTGGGGGCTTATGAGGTCCCTGAGCAGGATCGGGGGAAGGGGAAATGATTTCTCACAGATCTGCCTCCGCTCTGGGGGAGCCACCCAACCCAGCCATGCCCAGGAGGACCCACACAGGACCGGCAGCAATCTGGTGCCTCCCCAAGGCTACCCGAGCCCTCTCCCAGTTGTCTCTCTTCTACAGGATTCCCCCCTATACCTGGCTGGGGGCCCACTATGGGTACTGAGGAGGATGTGGTGGCAGCTACTTTAGCAGCTGCCCAGAAACTGGCCTCCTCAGAGGATACAGCCCCCGCAGAGGAAGATGAGGACGAGGACAAGGTTTGGCTGAGTGCCCGAGGCTCCAGGGGTTGGTTGGGGGAAACAGCAGATGAGGGGTGAACCCAGACACTGGTGTCCATACTAACAAGCCCAGCGAGGTAGATATTCTTTCTTCTACTTTACAGAGAAAAAACTTGGGCAAGGGCACCCAGCTAGGAATTAGCAGAGCTGGATTCAGACCAAGGTGTTTCTGACTCCAGAGCCCAGGTTTGATCCCCATTACCCTGCTGTCCCATGTTGGGGGGTTAGCTCAGAGAGCTTTTGAGGCTTCTTCTAGCTCTGAGACTCTCTAGGGCCCACGAGGGAAAGCCATTCATTTCAGGTCATGCAGTGAGTAGTACAGTGTTAGGAAGAGAGCCCAGGTCTGGAAACTGCCATGGCCGGGGTGGGGAACAGCCTCCTGTGACAGCCTCCTGGGCACTTGCAGGATGAGCCCCCAGCCCAGGCCCCAGTGGCTAAGAAGCCAGCACAGCCTCTGGTCCCTTCATCCCGGCCCCGGCCTGAGCCCAAAGCCTCGAGTTCTAAGGAGTCACTGAGTCCAGCTGGTGAGTTGGGGAGAAGAGGGATGGAGTGAAGGCTCCAGCGAGAGGCAGGCATGGCTCTAACCAGCGTCCCCTCCCTCCAGTGCGAGAGCAGGTGGCCCTGCTGCAGGCACGGAGACTGCAGTACCAGCGGGCAGCCCTGCAGGCCAAGCGTGGCCAAGACCTGGAGCAGGCCAAAGCCCATCTGCGGGTGGCCAAATCCCTTGAGGCTCAGATCATCCAGGTGCGAGCTGGCCGACCTGTGGACCTCGCCAAGGTGAGTGTCGCCTGGTTAACGAGCAGCAGGACTTCTCAGGCAGAGAGGTGGGTGGCCGGCTGGACATGCAGACTGTGAGCAAGGTTGCTGCTTGGAGGAGGTGGGACCTGAATAGGATGTGGTGACAGCTGAGAAGGCCTTGTGCTTATGCGTCTCTCTGTCCCATGACCCCAAGAGAGGCCAGGGGAGGCCAGGGGGGCTGCCTGTGGTGAGAGCTGACCAGGCCGGGCAAGGCCAGAGGAAAGCAGAGCATTGTATCAGCCTGGGCTAGGATGGCAGGCAATGAGCTCCCATCACTGGAGGTTACCAGAAGCTGGAGAAACATTTAGTTTGGATTCCTGTGTCTGTTAGGCTCAGTAGAAGAATAATCTGACTCTTGAGGCCCCTGAGGGGCCTTGTGACCTGGGCAGGTGCCTTCACCCTTAACGGATGAGGAGGGTGACTTCATCCTGATCCACCATGAGGACCTGCGACTCTCTCAGAAGGCTGAGGAGGTGTATGCCCAGCTACAAAAAATGCTTCTGGAGCAACATGAGGTCAGTAGACTGCTTGTCTGTCCTCCCCTTTCAGTACCCACAGCCTCCCCTTGGTGAAAGGCAAGATAGGATTCAAATTCTAGCTCTTCTACTTACTTGGCTATGTGATCTTGGGTAAGGCACTTCCCTTCTCTGAACCACATTTTCCTCATCTATAAAATGGATGATTAATGCCCCTCTTGCAGGGTGGTTATGAAGTTCAAACAGACTGGAGGGGGAATTACTTTGAAGATGGGAGGAAGAAGTGTTTGGGGAAACAGATATGTGTGTGTGTGTGTGTGTGTATATATATATATATATATGTAAGATATACATAGATGTATAATTGGGTGTATGTGTATCTATCTGAATGGCTGCCTGCAAGTCTGCTTTCTAAAGAGATGTTTCTATTAGGTTTTTTTTAAAAAAATTTATTAATTAGTTTATTTTTGGCTGCCTTGGGTCTTTTTTGCTGCGCGTGGGCTTTCTCTGGTTGCAGCGAGCTGGGGCTACTCTTCATTGCCGTGCGCGGGCTTCTCATTGCCGTGGCTTCTCTTGTTGTGGAGCACGGGCTCTAGCACAGGCTTCAGTAGTTGTGGCACACGGGCTCAGTAGTTGCGGCTCATGGGCTCTAAGGCGCAGGCTTAGTAGTTGTGGCGCATGGGCTTAGTTGCTTCGCGGCATGTGGAATCTGCCCGGACCAGGGCTCGAACTCGTGTCCCCTGCATTGGCAGGCGGATTCTTAACCACTGTGCCACCAGGGAAGTCCCTTTCTGTTAGGTTTTAAAGAATAGGAGTTTGCTAAGGGAATTTAGGGGAATGGCTATCCTCAGGAGAGGAAACAGCAAAAACTCAGAGAAGTGCAGTGGGACTTGGGAGCAGTGAACTTGAGGTACGTGTTGGAGGAGAGGGGTGAGGCTACAGAAGGTTGGACCTTTCAGGCCTCAAAGGCCAACCTAGACGGGTCCTGCTCTGGACTCTGGATTCACTCTGACCCCCCATTTTCAGAAGTGTGTGCTGTTCTCCAAGCAGTTTATGCACCAGGGCAATGTGGCCGAGACTACCCGGTAAGTGCAGGGCTGGGGCTGGAGCTTGTGGGGTGGGGAGCAGAAAATGAGCCCTGCCATGCTGATGTGCACACCTGTCCCTGTCAGGTTTGAGAAGCTTGCTCAAGACCGCAAGAAGCAGCTTGAGATCCTGCACCTGGCCCAGGCCCAGGGCCTTGACCCTCCCAGCCACCACTTTGAGTTGAAGACATTCCAAACTGTGAGGTGCCAAAGCCTAAGGGAGACCGTGGCTCCAGGCAGGGACTGGGCAAGAAGCTGGGAGTCAGGGGTGGAGACTTAGGCCCCTTGAGTGAGGCTTCCCAGGCTTGCCCCTGACGTGGGCCCTGGGGCTGGGGAGCAGTAGGACATGGTGCCTGTCTGTGAGGAGGGGCTCAGAGCTGTGTGGTGGCTGGGGAAGGAGCCCTGGACTAGGGGTCACAGACCGAGGTCTGCACGCCAGCTCTGCTGCTTCTACACAGACAAGCTTTGCTTCCCTGGGCCCACTCTCCTCTTGGCCACCACCCTGCTGGGTAGGCAGCCACTGGAAGAGGGCACCTTTTCCTACCGCTCTCCTTCACTTTGGGCCCTTTCTCCTTGCTTCCTGGCTCTAGGATCTTCGCAGAACTCAACAGCACAGAAATGCATCTGATTGTTGTCCGGGGAATGAACCTCCCAGCCCCTCCAGGTAGCCCTAGGGCCACCCCTACTCTAAGAGGCACTTGTCTAGACTCTCCACTCCTGGCTGCTTAGGGAGGCACTGGCTCTCCCTCTGCATCAAGTGCTGGACTCCTGGCTACTCCCTCTGACCCTGACTCCTGCTTCTCCTTCATAGGGGTGACCCCTGATGACTTGGATGCTTTTGTGCGGTTTGAGTTCCACTATCCTAATTCGGTGAGATTCAGGTAGCAATTGGATCCTGTGAACCCCATCTTCCCTTCCAGGGCCCGGTGCTCTATTTCTCCCCATCCCTGGAGTCTGGCTATAGGGAGGGGTTTGAAGACCCTTGGGCCCATTCCCTCTATGGGTCCCTTCCCTCAGCATTGATGTAGCCCAGAGTTCCTGGCCCTATATCTCTGTTTTTTCAAGCTGTCCTGACTCCTCTCTTCTCACTGCTTTAGGACCAGGCTCAAAAAAACAAAACAGCTGTGGTGAAAAACACAAACTCTCCAGGTGAGGACCCACGTGAGGGCTGCTTTATCCTCCCTTTCACCCTCTGATATATTTGTGCAGCACTTGTGTTTCCAGAGTGCTTTCAGATCTATTATCTTACTTGGTCTTCTCAACTTAGGAGATAAAGGCAGGTATTACTACTACTTCTCTAAGGTAATTAGGGAAACTGAAGCTCAGAGAGGTAGAGGGACTTGCCTAGGGCCTCACAGCAAGGAGATGGTGGAAACAGGACTTAAATCCAGGAATCCTGACTCCAAATTCCAAGCCTTTCCCATTTTGGTTTGATCTGTGTCTAACAAGAACTGTCCAAGTGGACTTCAAGGCCAGGACCTTGATGCTCTCTCTACCTCCCTCTGGTGGCAGTGACTCCGAATTGCAGGCAGAAAGATTGAGAGGGGAGGCCAGCCCTGGGCCAGTTTCCACTTCGTCAGGAAATCCCTGGGAGCCAAGTTCCTCTACCTTCTCCCCACTCTTGCAGAATTTGATCAGCTCTTCAAACTAAACATCAACCGAAACCACCGGGGCTTCAGGAGGGTGATTCAAAGCAAAGGAATCAAGTTTGAAATCTTCCACAAAGGGTGAGGGCTCTGGTCAGTCACACTGCCAAGGTGGGCTGGGAGGAAGGATTGGTTTCTGTTGCTGCTGCTGCCCCTGCTCCTATTCAGTTCTCTTGTGCTGGGTTTAGCCAGCTCATTTCTGCCTTCCCTGCCCAGTCCAATCCTCTGCTGACTCTTGGCTTTCCAGATCCTTCTTCAGAAGTGACAAGCTGGTCGGCACAGCCCACCTGAAACTGGAGCGTCTGGAGAATGAGTGTGAGATCAGAGAGATTGTGGAGGTAGGGTGGGCAAACTGGAGGACTTGGCAAGAAAAGAGCCAACGTTCACTGAACATCAGTCCCTGTTGTGGGTTTTCTGTGCCCATTAATTTAAAAATATCCATAAGTGTGCTATAGAGTATGTGCTGTGCCTATTTCACAAATGAAGAGATTCAGAGGGTCTGAGAAAATTTCATAGCGTCACCCAGAAAGGAAGTAGCTACAATCCTTCCAAGATGCTCTGCGCTACTCAGGTTCCCAGGGATGGTGGATTAGGGGGCTTTTGAGGGGCCTGATCACGGCTGTCAGCTTGGCACACACGAATTCCTAGGTGTCTGGGGGCAGGTTATGGTTGAGGCAATTGTCTGGCAACGTGATGAAGTAGAACAAGCTCTGGACGTAAAGTTGATAATGTATTTCCAGAGGAGGGACCCACCAGAACACAGCTAGTCTGTGTTTAGGAATCAGCCCCAGACAGCTCCTTAAGCGTCCCTGAACTCACTGAATTTCACAGGGACTCCCAGAGCTTGCCCCTGATGACGAGGCAACTAAGGTTCCCAGAAGAGAAGGGTGTTCCGCAAGCTCGTACAGAGCATCTCTGGCACAACTAGGCCCAGACCCTGGCTGATGCCTTCGTAGGCTGGGGCTTTTCCCACTACATTGCCTCTGCCTGTTTGGGGGAGTTCTTAAGTGGGGCCTGCTGTGTATCAGCCCCAGTGAGGTTGGTTAGACTTCACAAGCCTGAAGCACTGCTTTGAACTCCAGCCGCCCCCTCTCCTGCATAGGAGGGAAGCAGTATGGCGGCTGGAAAGACAAGCAAGTCCTGACCTTGCTGCACAGTGGCTGTGTGACGGTATCATTCACTTCTCTCTGGGCCATCTGTGAACTGAAGGTTTGGGCTCAGTGGTTTTTCAGGCTGCACCTTGAAGCCAGAGCATTTCTTCCAGGAGTTGCCAAGGGGACTGGGGAAAACTGAGTAAGCAGAGCTCTGGGTTTCTCACTTCCACTTCAGAGCATTGGTGCTTATTTGGATTTACATATGACTTTTTTTATAAGACTTACCTAAAACCACCACCACCAGACAGCAGGAGGGTGGGGTTGTCCTGAAATGGAGACTCCTGTGTTGAGATGCAGGATGCTTTTAGCTGCTCGCTCCCCTCACCTGTGAGCACAGGGAGCTGCCTGCTCCCCACCCCTTTCCCCTCAGTTACCATCTCCCTCTCCGTGGCCCTCACAGGTCCTGGACGGAAGGAAGCCCACTGGGGGCAAGCTGGAGGTGAAGGTGAGGCTGCGGGAGCCTCTGAGTGGCCAGGACGTGCAGATGGTCACTGAGAACTGGCTGGTCCTGGAGCCCAGGGGCCTGTGAGGTGGGCAGCTCTCTGGGCCCTTAGAATCTCTGTCCCCTGCTCACTGCCTGCCCCCCCCCCCCCCAGGGACCCTTCCAGTACTCAACTCATATCTAAGGAGAAAGCCTAGGAATTTCTCATCTGTGAGGAAGATCAAGAGTAGCGCTCAGGCTCAGTGTCTCATCTTCAGTAGAACTGGGGAAGGAAGTTAACTTTCCCAGGTCTGTCTTCAGGAAACCCTTTCTAAAATCTACTTGTACATTCACTGCAGTTTAGACTTCCTGTCATCTGTGAGGAAGATCAAGAGGCAAAACTGTTGGGTAGCGCTCAGGCTCAGTGTCTCATCTTCAGTAGAACTGGGGAAGGAAGTTAACTTTCCCAGGTCTGTCTTCAGGAAACCCTTTCTAAAATCTACTTGTACATTCACTGCAGTTTAGACTTCCTGTGCTTTGTGCCCTTGTGCAACAGAGGGTCTGTGTAGGGAGTGGAGTCAGGCCAGCAATTCCTCTCCAGCTTTTTCCCCCCAGCTATGCTGGCTATAGAGGTCATTGTACATAAAGGAGATGCTGCTGCACAAGCACCAAAGACCTGTTAAGTACTTGCATTATTGACCACGGCCCTAGTCTTTCCTGTTGCTGGCCCCTCCCCAGGCCTCCACGCAAACAGGCTGGATTCCAAGATTCCCCCACCCCTCCATCTGGGGGAGGGCAAGAACAGCCTCACTGCTCTGCCATGGAGTCTTGTAACCCCTTAACCCCTGGGTAGCAGCTGCTTGCAGCTTACCCCAGCCCGCAGTTGCACCATTTCTAGATGTGCCTTTAAAAGATAGAACTGTAAGGGATGGGAAAACTCAAGTGTGATCTGGACACCCCACCACACCCCCTGCTTAGGGTGGGGGCAGGGTTCTGTGACTCCAGGTGGCCAGTGGCAGCCTATCCCACACAACTCAGTTTACCCCCTGCCCTGCCTGTGCCTGTGCCTTGGTTCCTGACAGCTGCTGCACTAGCCTCCCTGCTTCTCAAAGCTCTCAGTGGAAGTTTGTTCAGGACTGTGTGGTGGGAAGTAGGGGTAGGGTTGTCTTGGGTTTGGTCCAAGTATCTAAGACTGAAAGAATATTATGTTAACTAGGAAAAAAATATATATATGTGTGTATATATTATGTAGCTGATTTTATTTAAGAAACTAGGTCTAATTAACTCATTGTAGGGGATTTACACTCTCCTCACAAAGTAACCATCAAAGTCCTAAACAAAAGCCCTGCTGCTCCCTGTCACTTTTTAAAAGCCAGAGTGGCAGTAACATTTGTCAGTTGACAGAAACTGCTGCTATGGCTTCCTCTTTTGAGACGGGGCAGGGGAAGCCTTGCCTCTTCAGCTAATCACCTAGGGAAATTAGTTTCTTCCCAAGAAATTCTCCTTTGGTTTTGTTTTTCTGAATGGATGGAGATAATGGAGGGATTTGTAGTTGCAATAGATTTAATGTTCAAAACTGCAATATTCTACATCTCTTAGAAATAAACTTTAATACCGCATCTTTTCCCCCCCTTTTTTTTAAGCATTAAGTTCAACAAAGCATTCCTGAAGATAATTTTTTAAGGCTTTACGTAAAGCAGATGCATTCAACTTACTGATCACTATAGTATTGCAAATGCACAGCTCCGGGATTGAGCTTTTGTGTGTGTGTCTTTTTCTGGGATGGAGCTGGACCATGCTTCCCTGCCCTTAAGAGCAGAGCTTATCGTGGGTAACAGAGCAGGGACAACAAATCACTTTTCTGAGAGCTTGCTGGCCAGTCTTACGTATCAGAGTGAACTACCAAAAATTCCATAGATGTGAGCCTTAACTCTTAAATGCAGTCATATCTATGTGTCATACAAGCAGCCATCTAGAATGAAAAGCAGGGTTGTTAGCCCTCATAAGGTGGCCTAGAGCAAAGAGGGGCGGCAAAGAGGGTTCCTGACTCAACCTAGTCTTCTCCTCAGGGTTTGCACCCAACTCACCAGTGCTAAGAGGGCTTGAAGCTTCTGCCAGCCCTAGGAATTTCTAAACTCAGGCCTCTGCTAGAAATTTGATAGGAAGTTTTCTGTGGCTCAGAGATTTCCCACCGTAACCTGTTCAATTTCATTCTGCTTAACTGCCCTTTGCTTTTTGGAAAACAGAACTTCCAGGCTGAGAGAGGCAAGACAAAGCCGCCCACTGGACTTAGAGACTAAGGTTCTTAAAAGGCCTTTGTTTTAGCCACGGCATGCAGGGGTCACTGGCATGGGAGGAGCCTGCCCAGCTTCATCTTGTCCTAAGAAAGATTTATCCAAATGCAGCAACTCAGCATCGCAGATTAGTGACTTATGGGCAGTTGAGAACCAGCCACAACCCAAATCATTTTTAAATTTTAAAATTTCTTTTCAATTTAGTGCAAGGCACACTTTCTTCTGAATTAGTGAACTGAATAAAATATGGAAGAAATTTTTCTCAGAATCAATCAGGAAGTCTTGCTCACAATTAAAGGGCAGACTAGTTTGTTTTATTATTTTCCTTTTTTATAGCACTATTCCAAAACCTGCATTGTTGCTTCCCAATTTTTGAGTGCTTGTTTTCCAAATATGTGTGGGCAGCTCTTAACAGATCTTGCCCCTTAAGTAAAGGCAACTGCTTTTAAGATGAAACTGTGGGGTTGAGACTGGTAGAAGGTAGAGGCAGGTAGCTTGCACCTGGTCCAGTTCCATCACAGATAGATTCTTCCCTTCTCTGGGCCTCAGCTTCCCAAACTCTAAAATGGGCGTTATCATTCCTATTCTGCTCCTTATCCCTTCTGGCTACATTACAATCCTCCAAATCCCATTACTGTCATTATTAAAATTATTTTAGCATTATTATTAAAACAGAAACCATCACACACTTGCTCTAGAAACAGTGTTCAGCAGATGGCTTGCTTGTTGTGTGAAATGCATTAAATGCATAAATTATTCCCCAGATGACTAGTTAGTTATGATAGAAGTAAATTCGGTTGGAAATTCTGAGCTCACCAGCATTCAGGAAACACTGTGCATGAGGGAAGACACTAGATGGGAACTTACACAGGGCAAAGCTGCATATTTCTGTAGCCCTAGAGTCCGGTAGGTGCTCAGATAAGAGTTGATAAAAAGAAATGGAGAAACTACATTGCCGAGCATTTGGTAAGAATTTAGTTTTTAAAAATTTAACGTTACCAGAATGGCAATTCTGTTCCTCTTTATAAGGATCTCTATATCTCAATCTAAGTTTACATTATAGAAGAATCTGCCTTATTTAGAAATGTGATGTTTCAGTTCTATACAACATACAGTGTATAAAAACAAAAATGAAACGAGGGAACACAGTGAACTAGCTTTGGCTATTTTATGCCCAATTCCACAAGGTGATTTTACTGAACATAAAGGACATTTTATGCAATTGAGAATGGACCTGACTGTGCGGGGCCAGAGTAGGGGAATTTAAAAGTTTGCACTGATCCCAGAAGGTATGTATAACTGCAAGATCTATTTAGGTGGCAGGAAGAAAGGTAACTTCTCTAGGACAGGACCAAGGGAGCCAGCTCCTACAGAAGCTCCAATTTATATTTAGACCAAACTAGATGTTACACCCAAATACCTACTACTATTATTATTAACCCTGTTATTAATACCCCTGTTATTAACAAGTGCATCCTGTGCCTGTCAGGTTTGGGGGGGGTGACAGTCCCAGGGCTCGGTCCTTACAAGCTGGTGTTCGGTGGGCACCCATTCTTTTCTTGCCTTAGAAGCTCCAAGTCTACGGGAAAGGTCACAATCCCAGCTCTCTGCAGCCACCATCAGCGAAGGCTATGGAGAGGCAGATGTAGAATGTAGATTTCCCCCACCACGGAAGAGCACTAAACCTAGCTAGACACACTTGGGCCTCAGAAAACAGCTGTTGCCCTAAACGTAGTTCCACAGCCTGTATTTGCCAAGTGCTAAGCCCAGCTCCAGCCACTGAGGAGCAGCCTCTCACTGTCTCAGAGGCCCACACTAGCTTCCAGGGGCTTCTTGGAGTTGTGCTTTCACTGCAGAGGGACCAACCTCTCGCTTGGCCTGGGTGTTTAGAAGATGCCAGTGACAAGGAAGTGAGTTGCCCTAGAGCAGTGTTTTTCAAACTGTGGGTTGTGAAATCTATTTGGTCTGTGACCAAAATAAATTCTTAATGAAGGAGAAAATGATCAGAGTGCATCACATATATTATTTGGTAAACCAAATAATATTATTTGGTAAATAATTTGGTAAACCAAATCTTGGCTTCTAATACCACTTTCTCTAAAAAAAAAAAAACAGGCTGATTCCAAGGCTGGGACAGGGTTAGCCCAAGATGGCCCTGGGGCATCTGGTTAGGCCAGAAAAGGAAGTGTTCAGAAAAATGTTAGGAGCATGTCACAAGGATGTGGGAGCTCACCTGAAGGGGTTCTCTCTGGCCAAAGCTGAGACCATTTGAGCACCAAAATAATGAATTAGAATCATTCAAAAAGTAATCCCAAGTCCATAATGAAAACTAATTACATGAATAAATAAGGAAGAAGGGCTTTTGCTTATAGATAATCAAGTGTAACTGGTAAAGGCAGAGAAAGTGCTGGAATTGAGAAATCATTTTTAGCCATCGTAGTAAAGATCAGTTCAGACAGGAAACATCAGAGAATGCTAACTTTTAAGGGGAAATTTCAGTGAGCAAGATATCGGCATGATCTGAAAGTATCTCTACACGTACTGGTTATTTGTTCCAAGGGGGAAAATACACAGTGGACAAACTGGACCACACCTTGATCAGGTGATGAAAATTTACCACCAGTGAGGGGCAGAAGGACATTAAGTGACCCCCGATGTGAGGTCCTAAGAAGGACATAACATCACTTAGGCAGGGTTCTGGCCAACAATGTGTAATTCACCTAATTATGAGGAAATACCAACTGAATGCAAAATGAGGCATTTTCTGTTAAGAAATGAGTTGGGGGAACCTTATTCACCAAAAATATCAATGACATAAAAGATAAAGGTGAGTCATGACAACAACTTACCATGTCTGTCTTATCATGCTGGAAGCTTCACTTGAGGGGAAAGATGCTGTGAAGGACATTATTGGACCGAAGCTAGGTTAAAGTATCACACCGAAGTTGAGAAGTGTCCTATGGTTATGTAAGAAAATGTGCTAATTTTTAGGAAACAAACATTAAAGTATTTAGGGATAAAGGGCTATGATGTATGCAACTTACTCTCAAGTGCCTCAATCTTTTATGGAGAGAGAAAAGGAAAGAAAGGAACACTGATAAAGCAAATGAGTTAATCTGTGAACAATAGCTCAATCTGGGTAAAGCATACATAGGTGGTGGTGGTGGTGGTGGTGGTTTTTTTAACTTGCCACTTTCCTGGAAGTTTAAATTATTTCTCAATAAAATATTTTTTAAAATACCTATCTATAGTGTAGGGAATTCCCTGGTGGTCCAGTGGTTAGGACTCTGCACTTTCACTGCCAGGGCCCAGGTTCGATTCCCTGGTCAGGGAACTAAGATCCTGCAAGTGGCAGGGCATGGCATAAAATAAAATACCTCTAGTGTATATTATAACTAAAAATGTCTCGGGTATATTCTGTCAGCTTTCACAGAAAGGCCCAATTCAGTGTCTCATCCACTCTGGCAGATCTTGAGAGATCCTGTACTTGGCTCTACTATCCAGGTGACCTCATTTACACTGAGTCGCCCTTCCTTGGATAGAAGAGAGAGAATCCTTTGGGTCTTTGATTCGCTTCAATAAATAATCTAGTAAAAACAAAAACTCTAAGTGTGACTCCTACTTGAAGTCGCTGTGATGTAACTGGGACAAGATCAGCATGAAACTATCCTTTTTATATCCATCCTATACAAAGAGTTCAAGACTGATGCTTCATTGTTTATTTCCCCTCTGCCCTCCCACCCCACCCTTGGTGATGGCTGTACCCATCTGAGCATTTCTGAGCACAAGACCAAAAGTAAGTCTTAAAACAGAGGAGCAGAACTTTTGTCTAAACAGTAACAGAAGGGGATTAGCTGCAAGGATAGCGTAACTGTGGTGCAGTAACAGAAGCTGCCCAGATCTTCTCGGTGGACAATGCATAGAAGACTTAGAATTATGGAACATCTGTCCCCCCAACCACCCTTTCCCACCCCGTCCCCCAAACCCCCACCCCACCCCCTCCCCCATTAATAGTGTTAACAAAATCTTAATTTTCCAGTTCTAAAGTGCAAATGATTTGGGTATGACTGCTGTTGCAACAGGTCTGAACAGAAAAAAATGAAGTCCTCTCTGTCTATGCGATGTTTTCCAGAATATAAAAGATGAGTTCCATGACGATGGGGCCCTCACTGAGCTGGCAGGCCCCTCCATGGATCACCGGCACCAAAGCGCTGTCCAGATCGTTCATGTACTGCGAGGGAAGGGGCTGGCCATTGCTCCCTGCTTGATAGCCAACCTACACCACAGAAAGAAGGGGATGAGAGGTTACTGGACAGAGATCTCTCCAGAGGGCTGAGGGCCAAGGAGACTGAGCAGGAAAGGAGATGTCCTTCTGGGCCAGGGGCTAGAACTGGCAGTAGACACAAACTTCTTCTCTTCCCTGAATTGTCACGTACCATCCTATCATTCATTCTGCCTCTACCACATGACAGCTGTGAGACCTTGGGCCAGACACTTAATCTGTCAGGGTCTTAGTTTCCCAGGAAGGGGGGATGGGGCACAGAGAGATATGGAATGTCAGCAGTAATACATAAACCTTTGGTTGTGAAAATTAAAACGAGGAATATACTGGGTAAACTCCCTAACACAACAGGAACTGAACACTTGTTCTTCCATCCATTCTTCCACACACCATCTTCTGAACACCTACAAACACAGGAATTCGAGGATGAATGTAAACGGGGCCCCTGCCCTCCACAGCCCCATATATTTAGCAGAAAAATGCTTGTTCTTAAATTGTTTTATGTGCGGTAATTCTCCAGCTAGATTTTCAGTACCATTTGAGAAAGGACTGTAATACCTCATTTGTATTACCTTGACATGCTTAGTACAGCATTGGGCAAGACCTTTAGTAGAAAATAACTATATGTTGACTGATGACTAGTCAGGAAATGGAGCCAAATATATAACCTTTCACATTTTCCCTGATAATGACATAACTGCATCAAAGCAGGAACACTGGGACATGTCACATGGATCTAAAATCCAAAAGAAATGTAGGGAGATTACAGTGCTAGGCCACAGGAGAGAGACACTGAGGAAAGGAAGTGGGGGCAGGGTGCACTAAGACTGGATTGTGACTACAAACAGCATACAAAAAGGTTAAGTAAGACAGGGAGGGAAGCCCGGCCACAGGAGACCTGAACTGACAGGAAAACCAATGGGGAAATAGTTCAAGTCCTAGCCACTAACTAGCTTGGAAATGTTGACAGTAAGAAGTGGGAGCTGCAGAGGCCAGTCGGCAGAAGTCTCTGTAGTTTTAAGAAAACGACAGGATATGGGACAGCTTGGGACCTGCTCTCTAAAGGAGGCAGAATGATTCCCAAAGGGCGGGGCTGGGGAGTCTCAAAGGCTGGCCCTGATGTCACTCACACCGGAGGTGGCCGGTCCTCACACACACTTCTTAGCCCACACTAAAAAGAAAAGTCCTTGCAAGAATTCAGGTGAGGAAGCCAGAGTTCAAATGGTTCAGAGAATCTGACCAAGCAGCACATCCAGCTGTATTACCAACAGAGGGAAGGCTAAATACTGTATCTGGTCAGGCCCAAGGTCCAGAGACTTATACTATACCTATACTCTCTGGATTGCAGCAGGAAAACTCACATGTCAGAAAACAGACACTGCCCAAGGCCCGCTTCAAAGGCTGAGACTTTACCTGATCTGAGTCAAGTGTCACACGTAGTCCCAGTTTAGTCATTCCATCTTCCTTCAGAAGCTTCAGGTGGGGACACAGAGCAAGACAAAAAGCCTTGGCAACATGCTCGGTCAGTCGGCTGTGATCTGCAGGATCACTCAGGCAACTGTGCTGGTCGTCATTTTCTAGGAAGAACACCTGTTCCCCAAACAAAAGAGACTTTTAAACTTGTGCCTAGGAGATGTAGGAAGAAATGAGTACACCAACTCATGTGTATGAGCAACCTGATTCCCTAAGATGTGCAGGAAGACCTCGGACACCACGAGGTCCTTGGGCCAAGAAACGTAGGGCACTGACATCTTACATCTAAGAAACAGCCTCTGCCTCTCACAGTCTCTGCATCCACAAAATGGTAGCTGCTATCTGCCTATCTACCTGAAAGCCATGGCCATGGTCATAATGGTATGTTCTACTCAGAACCTGGAAAGGCTTACATTTTGCACTGTATACTTCTAAAAGGAATCCCTAATATGTGGACAACTTTCTAAGAGAACGGACCTTATAGATCATGTCACCCAACACCTTTATATTACTGATTACTCATAGAAGGGAGGTGACTCGCTCAGGGCCTAGGCCAGAATCTGCCTCTTATCACACACAGTTTTTCCCACCACATGACTCTGCCACTGCTGAGGCCGGAGCTGTGTCAGTGTCCTTGAACTGAGCACCGCACTGGGCGCAGGCAGAAGCATAGCAGGTTTGGAACTGAGACTTGAGTCCTCGTCACATAGAGGAGGGTCATGAGCAAGGCCTTTGGCTTCTTAATGCCCAGTTTGCCTCTGTAAAATGGGAAGCACCTATTCTCTCTGGTTATTGTAAAAATTAAATGATATAAAAGCAAAACGTTGGGATTCCCTGGTGGCGCAGTGGTTGCGCGTCCGCCTGCCGATGCAGGGGAACCGGGTTCGCGCCCTGGTCCGGGAAGATCCCACATGCCGCGGAGCGGCTGGGCCCGTGAGCCATGGCCGCTGAGCCTGCGCGTCCGGAGCCTGTGCTCCGCAACGGGAGAGGCCACAGCAGAGGAAGGCCCGCATACCACTAAAAAAAAAAAAAAAAGCAAAACGTAAAAGATACAGATATGTAAATACGCAATGCTTCTATATACCACCCCCTAGCTTACTGCTCAAGCAGCGGCTTATACTAAGAATACTGCAAAGGGGCAGCTCTGAAGCCCTATGCCTGATGCACTAGTGAGAATGGCACCATGAAATGATGGAAAGAGCTCTGCAGTGGGACTCAGGAGACTTCTGGCCCTGGCTCTGCCAGCAACCAGCATTAGGCAAGTCACAAGTCACCCGGCCTCTCAGACTGTTTACTCATTATGTCATTTCTCATTTCTCATCTCCCTACCTCAGTGGGTTACTGGGGAGCAAAAAGGAGGAAACACAGGTCAAACTGCTTTGTAAGCAATAAAGACATTTACATGTTCCAGACCCTGCACTACTCAAAATATATCAAAGGGATGATCATTACAAAGCAAGCAGATAAAACCACTCAGCCGCATATGAAAACACCAAGCATGGTATGAAAGATAAGTCACTTGGAACAACAGCTCAAGAACTGAAGAACCTCTAGTCTATGTGTTGTCAGGAACCAGCTAGTAAACTTGGGTAAGGCATTTAACCTCCCTTGGCCTCAGTTACCCTGTGTGTAAAATGGAAAATGTAGAAGTCACAGAACTTCTTAGATTTAAAAAAAAAATTAAGATTTTTAAAGCTGCCAGAAATCCTAGAGATCTATAATTTAATACTTTATTTTATAGACAAGTATAGATGAGGTTCAAAAGAAGTTGAGACATAGGACCTACCTGTTTACTCTCAGAAAATAAACTTTCTGATTTGTCTGACATGTACACATATACAGGGTTCCTGCCCTGCTTCTCTCATTCCCAAGTTAGCCTCTAACACAGCTTTCACGTTAAGGAACAATATAGTGGAAAAGAACTTAGGAGTTGGCCAGATCTGGGTTTGAATCAGGACTCAGCCATTACTTAGTCACCATGTAATCGTGGACAAGTTAGTTTCTGAGCTTTAGTTTTCTTATTGGTGAGATAAGTCTATTTTTTAAAGACTGTATTATCCAAGACAGTTATAACTGCAGCATAACCAGCCCAGCTTTCTGAAGAATCCAGCAAAGATGGTATGCACCCTTCAGAGATACACCCTTCTTGAGTTCCAATGTGAACAAATCTCTAAAAACTAGTTCATCGGGAGGAGATGTCTGACTGCTGCAGGCCGCACTTTGTGCATTTCTTCCTAGTGAGCTAAGATAGACCAGAGAGAATTGGAGTATAGAAGGTAAACAGATTTTATTTATTTATTTTTCTTATCCTCCAGAATCAGCCCGGAATGTGTCTCTGGGCCGAGCAAAAAGTTGTCTTCAAAGGAGGTCAAGGATGCCAAGTTTCATTTCCTTACCTCTGTCCATCTGATGACTTTTCCATTTGCTTTATACTCTGATCCATGGAATATCTTCACACTTGTTATAGACTCCATGGACTTCCCATCTATGGGACTTATGACACTAAAACAGAGACAAAGGAAAGAGATGGAAGCAGCTCAAAGTTAGAAGAACCACTTCTCTTGTCAAGTCTTTTTACTAATTTCACTGGGTGCCTTGCTGAGCACGTGTGTAAAACATCACCAAAGAAGAAGCCACTGCACAAAAATGTTCATGAACAGAGCTCTCAGGGAAGGGCCTATGCACTGAAATAATTCAGGGAACACACATATGACAAAGGAGTCCTGATTCCAGGAGCTGGTTATTTAATGTAAAGAAACTGTTTACTCAAGCCTGCTCTCTTCCTCCAGTATTCCTCCCTTCAGTGACTGCACAGCCCCACCCGATCCTGCTCTCCCCTGGCTCTCCCACAGCACTCCGCTCCTGACTGTGACAACACTCATCTCATCATACTCTCCAGACGTCTGCGTACTTGCCTCACAAATGAACTTCCGAAAGGGAGGGTATACAATATACTCACCTCTGTGTGCTACATTTCCAGGTCTGACACACTGCTTGGAATGTAGGCGGTTAATAAGTGTTTATTGATTAAAGGAATTATTTGACCAAGTATGTTAATTATGACAGTGCTGGTGTGAAGTGATGAACATGTATCTATATTGTCTATCACAACAAACTCCCTTCAGTGCTACATTATCACTTCTAGATTCCTGAATAGAAAGGCCACATTTTATGGTCGTGCCCTCTCCAAAATATAGCAAGTATAAATATGTGGAGATACATACTCATTCCAATGAGGAATTCCAAATAATTATCGCAAAGATTCCAAACTTTTCCTAACAATTTTCAAACCTGTTTATGTTTTTGA
>NW_021146231.1:0-1748 GCF_002837175.3 Physeter macrocephalus
CCGACAGGCCAGTCTCTCCACGGACCAGATATGCGCTGCTCTGGGGCCTCTGGGGCACAAGATTGCTAACCTCCCCGACTGGGGACCGCTCGCCCCATGACCCACCTACGGCCGTGCCACCTCCCTCTCTTCATCACAAGGGGGTCCCCACTCAGCCCATTCCCAGAAGCCTTTGGGGCAGCTCCTTGGCGTTTGCTTCTCCACGTCCCCTCCCCTAATGAGAGGGAGGGTCAGGGGTCAGCGACACCCCTGTGCTTTGCTTCTCTGAGGGCTCCTTTGCCCAGCTTCCCAAAGCGACATCCTCCACTCCAACCACGAGACAAACCCTGTACCCCTGCTGTGCTCCAGGGGTCCAGAGGCTCAAGACTTGCCTGAGGTCAGACGGTGGCCAGGCACTGCCCCAACCCTGAGGAAAACCTGGCTACTCTGACCCCAGATGACCTGCGCCACTTCCCTCTACTCTCAAGAGATTCTGAGTTCTGAGTCTCCGGTGTCCTGGAACAGGAGCGGGGTACACAGGGCCACTCCAGAGCCTGGGCAGGAAAGCACATCCAGAAGCTACTGGGCCGGGTCTGCCCTCCCGCACAGCGCTGAGCAGGCGCCCCCTTGCTCCTCTGGCCACACCAGCCTTCCTACTCACTCCTCCGGTAAAAGCTTCGCACTGGCTGTTCCCACTATCCAGAACACTATTCCCCCAGATCCTCACCTGGCTCTTTCTTGTTATTCAGCTCTCAGGTCAAGGCCACATCCGCCGGGGGCCTCCAAATTGCCCAGCCACTCTATCACAGTCCCTTATGTTACTCTGGGGGGAATATATATATATTTAGTAATGCCGGGTTTTTTTAACGTCATTACTAAAGCTATAACTGACATTCAATAAGCTACACATATTTAAAATGTACAATTCGGGAATTCCCTGGCGGTCCAGTGGTTGGACTCTCGGCGCTCTGACTGCGAGGGCCCGGGTTCAAGCCCCGGTCACGGAACTGAGATCCTGCAAGCTGTGCAGTGCGGCCAAAAAAAAAAAAAAAAAAAAAAGTACAATTTGATACGTTTTGAGATATGTGCACACCCAGGAAGCCATCACCCTAATCAAGATAGTGGACATATATCCATCACACTCAGAAGTCTTCTCCCGTCCCTTTGATCTCTCCTCCCCACCCCCAGGCAACCACTGATCTGCTCCTGTTGCCATAGACTCGTTTGCATTTTCTAGAGTTTTCTATAAATGGAATCATAATAGGCACTCTTTCTCAGTCTGACTCTTTTTCACTCAGCACAATTATTTTGAGATTCATCCGTATTGTTGTATCAGTTCATTCCTTCTCATTGCCAAGTGGTAGTTCATGAATACTGAATACATGAATGGGCTGCAGTTTGTTTATTCATTTACCCATTGATGTACATCTGGGTTGTCTTCACTTTGGGGCGATCATAGATAAAGCTGCTATAAACATTCAGGTACATGTCTTTAGGTGGACATACGTTTGCTTCCCTCTTGTGTAAACACCTAGGAGTGGAAAGGTAGTTAACTATGATTAACTTTTTAAGAAGCTGCAAAATCTGTTTTCCAAAATGGCTGTCCCATCGTACGTTCCCACCGAGCAGACTTTAAAAGTCCCAATTCCGGGCTTCCCTGGTGGCGCAGTGGTTGAGAGTCCGCCTGCCGATGCGGCGGACGCGGGTTCGTGCCCCGGTCCGGGAGGATCCCACATGCCGCGGAGCGGCTGGGCCCGTGAGCCATGGCC
>NW_021146231.1:2100-25000 GCF_002837175.3 Physeter macrocephalus
GTGAGCCATGGCCGCTGGGCCTGCGCGTCCGGAGCCTGTGCTCCGCAACGGGAGAGGCCACAACAGTGAGAGGCCCGCGTACCAAAAAAAAAAAAAAAAAAGTCCCAATTCTCCACATCCTGGTCAGTCGTCTTAATTAGTCATTCTAATAAGTATGAGGCAGTTATCTCATTGTGGCTTCAGTTTACCTTTTCCTAATAACTAACGATGTTGAGCATATTTTCATTGATCACCTTTCATTTTTCATTTATCTACCTTCTTTGGAGAGGTGTCTCTTCCTCTGCATTATTTTATTTATGGAAACTATCAGTAGAACTCACTTGCTTGTACGTTGTCTTTCCACCCATCACCACTAAACTGTAAGCTCCATGGGGGCCACGACAGTGTCCACTTGCCCTGCATCCCCAACACCTGGAACAGGGCGATGGACAGATGCTTAATAAATACCTGAGAGAGTAAATAAATGACTCTGAATTCTAGCCCCTGCTCTGCCTGACCCTGTGTGTGACCCTGAACAAGTTTCCCAGTTCTTTGGCCTCAGTTTTCCACCCTGTAATATGAGGTCAGGGTGTTGAACTCAAAGACCTTGAGGGCCCCCTAGCTCTGACATGGGTTTGAGGCATGTCCCCTCTCGGCCACCATGGGTTTCCCTCACTCTGCACTCCAACCTTGCTAGACTGTGGCTCCCCAATACCCTTTGACTGTATTGACAGGATGGGGAGTGGTCCTTCTTCTGGGTCTGGGAGCCTGGACCCCATCACCATCCTGCAGCATCCAATCATGGGTACCAGCCACCCCGAGGCCCCATGCCTGCTGCCACAGCCCAGGGAGCTGGCATCCTGCCCAGGGGATTGTTATGGTCCCGGATAGCTCCGTACTCCCACCTGACTTCCCCCCAGTCCCTTCCATGCCTTACATACACAACCAGAGCCCCCAGAGCCTAAGAGTCTTCCTCTGCTACTAGAACATGAGCCATGAAGGTCTCTGGTCCCACCAGGTAGACCCTAGTGCTCGACAAGTGGGATGGAGCTTAAGGAAGAAAGGGAGGGAGGAGGGCCCCATTTTCAGTAATAAGTCGAAGAAAAGGGCCTGACCTGGACACTAAGCTCCTGGGCTCCAGCCCCTCTGCCCCCACCTTGCTGTGTGATCTTGAGAGGTCCCTTCCATGCTCTGGCCTCTGTTCCTGACAATGTGGCTCCACCACAGCTCGAGGTGGAACTGCAGAGGCAGCAGGTTGCAGGTGGGGACAGAGACCACACCCAGGCCAGGGTCAGGGCTCAGCCTGGGCTGGAGAACAGAGGCAGGGAGGTGACCCTTCAGAGCATGCTCAGAAAGCCGGACATTCATGGCCTGGACCCAGATGCTGAGAAAGCTCTTGGGAGCAGAGAAGGAGGATGGCTTTACCTCTTACTGCCCTGAGTGGAGGAAATATGCAAAAGCCTTGTCCAGGGAGATCACAGGGAAGAGACAGGAGGTGAGGAGTTGGCAATGCAGAACCAAAGAGGTTCCAGCAGCCTGCTGGCTGATCTTGGGGCTGAGAGCCACCGATGCTCGGAGAGGTGACATAGGAAAGGTTCAGAGTCATGAGGTTCAGAGGTCTGGTAGGGAGTGCTGAGAGGTGGAAGACAGGGAAAGAGATGGGAGAGTGTGTGATCCTGGGAGAGTGGAGAGAAGGAGAGATGGAGGTGAGGAGGGCGGGGAGGAGGTGAGACAAAGGAATAGAAGAGAAGGTGGTGCCACCCATAAAAGAGGAGTGAGAGGTGAGGCCAGTTTGGGAACTGCAGACAGAGAGAGCAGTGAGATCATGGAGGCAGAGGACAGAATGCTGAGGGTCCGCAGGGAGGGAAGCAGGATGGATCCACAGCTGCTCAAAAGGAAAGCAGGTGCATAGGGCCCATGGGGATGGAGACGGAACTGACCGGCGCCACCTGCAGACGCGTCCCGCAGGGAGCCATCATTGTCATCTGGGAATGCAGAGCCCTGATGAACTGCAAAAATATTTTAAATGAAAGTGTCCTAAGCATCAAAATATTGAAGCCCTTGTTGTCACACTTTGGGTGAGTTGCTATGGAGAAAGTCAGCCCTGGCTGCCACTCCAATCAGACGCCAATGGGAGACAGGAAAGGAGCCCCAAATGGGCTGGTTCGGGGTTAGCATCAGGGAGGGGGTACTCCATCCAGAGTTAAGAATGGGGGAGGCTCAGGCTGGGGCAGCATCTCACTGCCCGCCCCACCGTGCCTCCCCGAAAATCACCTGAACTGGATACAGTCTCCAGAGAAAGTGAAAGACTTGCCCAAGATCACAGAACGAGTCAATGGCACGGCTGAGACCATGTCCCAAGTGTCCTGCTCTGGGTCCTGGGGTCATGCCAGTGCATGCTCTGTTTCTCTTTCAAGACCCCGTTCAGCCGGTACTTCAAAGCTGGCCCCATCCCGGGAGTAAGTCAATCCCCCAAATATGGTGACTTCCCAGAGTGGAGCTGAGCCAGCCAAGTGAGACTTGGGGACCCTCGTAGCCTGGAGACCCTCCTAGGCTTGTGCGTCTCACCCAACCCCGCACGGCCCAGGCCAGCATGACTGTGAGGGTCCTCTCTCCTGAAGTCCAGGCAGACTCTGCCTTCCACTGGTCCCCACGCCTGCCCTCCACGTCCTCATCTCCGAGACCGTGCTCTCTGCCTGAAATGCCCACCCCATCTGGTGCCCTCTTCTCCAATCCTTGTAATGTTTCTTGTTTTCCCATCCTCACTTAGATAGCTCCCCTTGCTATGTCCGGCGGGCAGGCCATGCACCCAGCACTGAAATGCAGAGCTGATGTCCTCCCCTCCCTCGTCCCTCCCCTGAACATCTGCAATAATCTTTCTAACTGGTCCACATCTCCACTCCAGCTCCCCCTCCCATCCGTGGGCTGATCTTGAGAGTCACCTACTAGGTCGCATGCAGCCTCATCTCTCCTTTCCCCCTGCCGCATGGGCCTCCAGTTCCTGGAAAGCCCCGTCTTTCCTGCTTCAGCACCATCATACCTGCTGCGTCTTCTGCCTAAGACGCTTTCCTCCCACTCTTCTTCTAGCCAGCTCCTACCCTCAGTGCTGCAGAGAGGATATTAAGGACCTCCCCAACCTAAATCAGGTACCCCCATCATCACTCTTTCTATTAACGCTTGGTGCTTTTTACTCAGGGGTATTAGTTCCCATTTGTCACTGTATTTTCCTTTATGTAATTGTTTGACGTTTGCCTCTCCCACTAGACTATCAGCTTGATGAGGGCAGTGGCCACGCCTATCTGTTTACTGCAGTATGGTAAGCGCCTGAAATATTGTAGGGACTCAGCAAATATCTCAAAGAGTGAATGACTGGACGCTGAGCCCCAGCCCTGAGGGGACTCACAGATTGGGTAATAATGAAGCATGGAATTGCAGTGTCTGAGTTGGGAGAGATACTAACTCCCAACAGGGATCCCCTTCTTGGAGCTTCTAAAAAGGTCACCCAGACAATGGTAGGACGATGAGATTCACTCACCTCTAGCATCAAAGAATTCATCATCAGAGCTCTCCACTGAGTCACTGAGGACATTTCGAAGGTGCCACGGGGCACCACCGCCCGGGGGAGGGCCACCTGCCAAAGGAAACACACCTATTAGCCAAGCTCGAGGCCGTGTCCTGGCATGAAGGAGGTAAACCCAGACTGCCCCTGGACCAAGGTTTAGTCGGCATCCTGCACGTCCCTGCCCTCCTGACTTCAAGTGCACAGCACCTCACAGAGCCCTCCCACCGCTATGCTTTCATTGAAGACCCAAATTCCTTTCTGAGACGGCTCAGTGGGGCACGAACGAGGGTGCCCATTTTGAACACACCAAAACCGAGACCAGAGGTAGTTAAGAGATGTTGCCAAGGTGACACGGTGTATCAGGAAGCATCAGGTAAGTTTTGCTGTGTTAATAAATGATCTTAAAACAATAACGGAGGGCTTCCCCGGTAGCGCAGTGGTTGAGAGTCCGCCTGCCGATGCAGAGGACACGGGTTCGTGCCCCGGTCCGGGAGGATCCCACGTGCCGCGGCGCGGCTGGGCCCGTGAGCCACGGCCGCTGAGCCTGCGCGTCCGGAGCCTGTGCTCCGCAACGGGAGAGGCCACAACAGTGAGAGGCCCGCGTACCGCAAAGAAAACAAAACAAAACAAACAAAAAAAACAATAACGGTTCATTCCTCACTCACACACAGGTAGGAAGGGGGCTCTGGCCACGGCAGTCACTCAGAGACGCCACCTTATGGTGCCAGCACCTCGAATCAAGAGTTCAAGTTTTGCAGAAGCAGCGGAGGAGAGCACAGAAGGGCACGCCCGGTCGTAAATGAGTCTTCCCACACGTGACACACTTCTGCTCATGTCATTGGCCAAAGTAAGTCACGTGACCAAGCCCAGCTTTAAGAGGGTGGAGGAGTGGAGACGCAGACACCCTGAAGGGCACTAGTGATGTTTGTTGCACACGTGTGCCGGCCAGGGAAGGACTGCAGCCTCCCCTGGGGAGAAAGCTCCACACTAAGAGAAGGGGGACCTGAACTTGAGTTCCACCCCGTCTCTGCCACTTGCAACCTCTGCGGCCATTTCCTCTCCATACCACAGCCTCAGTTTCCCCTTCTACAAAATATCGGCAACAATCAATCCCGAGCTCGAAGGATCAGAAATAATGCATGCTCAGCGCCTCTATCTCGGGGAGCGCTCAGTGATGGTGACTGCTATTATTATTAATATCTGCAGAGGCGAGGACATGGGGCTGAGAGGTTCTCCAGAGCAGGCAGGAGCAAGTGCACATAGAGAACGTGGCCCCTTGCCCTGCACTCAGCCTCAACCCACCTCCTACCCCGCGACCAGGGGGAGGAAGGCCAGAGGCAGAGCTGGGTCAGAAGCCTCCTCCCCTGCCCCCCATTCTCAGAGCCCCCTTTACTTGGCACTTTGGGACTCTCACGGAACCAGCTGGTGCCCGGCACATCCAGAAAGCCCTCCACCTGCTCCCTGGACACGTGAATTACTGGAGATGGCAGATGAATTCCAATCTAATTGTAAACATTAAAACCATAAAAGTGTTCGAAGAAAAGTGACCTGGTAATTTTCCTGAGGAAATAATCAGAGAAGTATACAAAGATGGCAATATATAGTTGATCATCTTGGTGTTCTGGTAATACCAGTAAACTGGAAGAAATCCCAGTATCCATCCACAGAGGACCAGACATACATTCATACACGGTCTTCAAGGGAATTCTTTGCAACTGGTAGGAAAATCAAGTAGCTCCTTATGTATTGACATGGAAAGATGCCCACGGAGTATGGGTAGAAGAAAAAAAATGCACATTGGTCCCAGAACCGTAGGTATCTTTTGACCCCATTTTTGAAAAATATACTTATACCTGCACGCTGAGGATATGTACAGCATGTTAGTTGAGAACTCAGAGTCTGAGGTTGGAAGAGGCCTAGATTCAGGCTCAGGCCCTTGCCTCAGAAGCTGTGTGATGTCAAGTGAGTCCCTTCACCTCTCTGTGCCTCATTTTCCTCTGCTATAAAGTGAGGAAAGCTCATACCTGCCCCATGAGCTTATTGTAAAGATGAAATAAAATACATCGAGGTGCTTAGCACAGGGCCTAGCGTATAGCAAGTGCTCACAACAGTAATTATTATATAAATATACTCACACATGCATTAAAATGTCTGGAAGGACAGGCACCAAAACATCAATAGAGATTATCTCTACAGAGTAGAATTTGATAAGAAGCAGGGAAAACTAAATTTTTACCCTGCACATTAATTTCATATGACTATTAATTTTATAAATTCATCTTATCGGTTCTAAGACATACATTTTTTTCACACTTCAACATCTTTAAAACTGGGGTGTGTCTTACATGACGGCATGTCCTCATTTAGTTGGCATTGTTTATTCTTTCCTGGGGTATAGAAAGTAATGATGCATCTTACAATTGACTGCATCTTAATTCAATGGAAAACAGTAAAATCGCCATGCATACAAGGTATGTCTTCCTCCGTACGGCCCTGGCCATCCAGTACATGTGGGTTCTTGCATCAGCAATGCCCCTACCTCAGTTTCCCCGTCTGTGCAATGAGGAATCTGACAGAGACTCTCCTCTGAAACTTTTCAACTCCGACTGATGTTTGAGGAGCCAGTCTGGCACATAGTAGATGTGAATGAACCAGTGAGAGGTGGGCATTCCCCCAGCCATGGCTAGAATGCCCATTACAATGCAGTCCTCAGAAAATCTGCTGCAGCCTCAGCTCCCCACACCCAGGCACCCTGCAGGATGCTGGCACTGTTCCCTGCCCTGAGCTCAGATCTCAGAACATAAACTGTTCCTGAAGGGAGAGGCCAGCACAGGTCAGCCCAGGGACACAGCCCTCCTGCCTGTCCCTCCTGCCCCAGCCACCACAAACTCCCAAACACACACCCAGCTTGAGCTCCATGGCTTGGAGCCAGGCCAAAAGCACTTGCTGAAACACAGAAAAGGCAGAGGCCACAGGGAACACTGACCTGGGAGTCACTTCTAGGTGTAAAGCTGGGTCTGCCCTACACTCCCTGTGGGGACCCTCTAAGCTTTTGATTCTCAGCCAACAGTGTGGATGGCATGACAGGCTGATCAGCAATTTCCTGCCCGTGACCCCTGGATTTACTGCAAGGGAGTTTGAGAATCCAGATTCACCATAACTGAGTATTTCTAACGTGGATATGGGACCCTTTCCCAAATGTATGTGGGGGAAGTTCTAGCTAGTGCAACAAGACAAGAAAAAGAAATAAAAGGTATACATGTTGGAAGAGAAAAAGCAAAACTGCTTTTATTCTCAGATGGCATGATTGTGTATCTAGAAAACAAAAACTCTGCAAAATCTACAAAAAAAGGACCTACTGGAACTAATAATTGAGTATAGCAAGATCGCAGGATACAAGGTCAAAATACAAAAGTCAGCTGCAATCCTGTATGTCAGCAATGAACTGGAATTTGAAATCTGAAAAACAATACCATTTACAATAGTATCAAAATAAAATAAAGAAGTGCTTAGGTATAAATCAAATGTACGTGAAGTTTTCTGTGATTCAAAAAATACAATCACTTAAAATTCTTCTTGATTTTACACTAATTTTATATGTTTTCTCATATAAACCTATCCCTTTTATAGATGCTAAAGGTATAAAAGCTATCAGACATCCTATATGAATGTGCAAATATCCCTTGCTGTCCAAATCTATTCCATTACTAAGAAAGCAAGAATCTGGCTAGTCAGGACAGTCATATCAGCCTCATCTACTTGGTTCCTGAGTTTTGTATGGTGAGCAGCAAGGGTTTAAGTAGTGATGGGTTTGTCTGAAGCTGTGTCTGAGTCGATTTGGGTCCTGAGTTTGAATAGTGAGGGTTCAGCAAGAAGGTCCTGGCTATGGTGGGTCTCATACCTGTACAGCATATACTCCACCTGAGAATGAAGAAAGGCAAGGATATTCCTGCCAACCTCTCCCTCCTAAATAGAGAGTGTGCTGGAGCCTGAGGAAAAGAGGAGAGCTCTGGAAGTTGTCCCTCCTTCACTCCCACCACCACACCCATCCTTGCAGGCCACCATCATCTTAGGTCACCGCAACACCCATAATGTGTGTGACGGGCTGGCCTTGGTGAGAATCCCAGTGGGGAGAACCCGCCAGCAGGCAAGGCTGCAGGGAGGCCAGTTCAGCTCCATTTGAGGGAGATGTTCTCCCAGCTAGAGGTGGGCAGAGAGGGAAGGGGCTTCTGGGTGTCAAAGGGAGCTGTCCATCCTGCGAGGCACTGTGTGAGATGCTAGGGACACTGAGGTGAATAAGAGGGACAGGGCGGGGCCCTGCCATGGGGCCCTCCCAGCGCTTACACTCTGCGGGGTGTGGGTGACGGTGGCAGTGGGCAGGGAAAGCAGACCTGGAACAAGGAAGCAGCAAAGATCATTTCAGCAGTAGAAAGTGCTGGGAAGAAAGTAAAACGGTCCCTTCCTACCTCCACCACGTCCTCCTTCCTTGAGTGTCTCCTACGGTGTAATTACAGCCTAGAGAATCGACAGGCATGAACGTGTGGATCTGTACATCCACCGAGGGAGGATGACAAGGACGATGGGCCCCGTCATCAAAAGAACTCTGTCACCTGTTCGAGTTATAAACGCTGAACCAGCGCTGTTTCTCCTTCCACATGAACCCTTCACCTGATTGTTGACTCTCCTTTGTGGCTGAAATCTACAGTTGATTTTCTCTTCAAAGGCATCTTTTATCTGGTTTACTTTTATTTTCTTTGTTTTCAAAATGCATACCTACACTGGTTTTTAAATACACACTGTAAGTTTGCTTAAACCTGCTACAGTCCCTCCCTCCTTGCAAACAACCTCTGGAAAGATAGGCATGTGGAAGGATCTCAGTTATCTACCCTGGTGTAAAAAAGAACCTATAAGAACAGACCATGTTAAGAAGCAGCCGTCACCTGGCTTCTGGGTGGAAGATGTTCCCTTCATCTCTTCCTTCAGGGTGCAGGCTTTTTAGTGAACGGCAAAGATCATACTTCAAAAAAGGAAAACAGTGAAAGACAGAGTATCTTGGGAGGGCTGTGAGGGGAAGACTTTTCTGAAAAGGTGTCAGATCAGTGGAGACTTGAATGATGAGAGAGAGCCAGACGTGCTAAGCGTGAGTGTGTACGTCTGTATGTGTACGCATGCTCCTGGCACACACGCGTGGGATGGACGGGCAGAGGAGGAGCGTGAGAGCCTGTGATAAGAGCTGGAACAAGTGACGGAGGGGGAGAAAGGTGTAAGGGGAGGTGAGAGAGGAAATGAAGCCAGACCAGGTAAGATTAGGGTTAAGCTTCGGGTTAGGATAAGGTAGGGGGTTGCCTGCTTGTTGTGGATGGGAGCTCAGAACAGGTGGATTTTAAGGTTCCAACCTCCACCCAGAGTCTATCACCTGCACACTTCAGGAAGAGGGAAACACAGATGCCCAAGAGGGTCAGGAAGTCTCCCAAGAGATAGGGGGCACAGGTCAGGTTGCTAAAGGCCACACGTGATCTTGAGAGTCAGAGAAGGCGGGTGCCATGATCCCAGAACAGCGAGGGCAAAGGCCCAGAAGCACAATCTCCTTGAGGTGGGTCCCTGCCCTTCACCTCTCTGCATTTTCTGTGTCCAGTACAGGGTCCCAGGTGAAAGAGGGCCAAGGGGTGTTTGGCAAACAGGCGAATGAACAAAAATGATCTGCTAGCTGCTTCACAGGTATTATCTAAAGTAATCCTAGGGCTTCCCTGGTGGCGCAGTGACCCGGTCCGGGAGGATCCCACGTGCCGCGGGGCGGCTGGGCCCGTGAGCCATGGCCGCTGCGCCTGCGCGTCCGGAGCCAGGGTTAAGCTTCGGGTTAGGATAAGGTAGGGGGTTGCCTGCTTGTTGTGGATGGGAGCTCAGAACAGGTGGATTTTAAGGTTCCAACCTCCACCCAGAGTCTATCACCTGCACACTTCAGGAAGAGGGAAACACAGATGCCCAAGAGGGTCAGGAAGTCTCCCAAGAGATAGGGGGCACAGGTCAGGTTGCTAAAGGCCACACGTGATCTTGAGAGTCAGAGAAGGCGGGTGCCATGATCCCAGAACAGCGAGGGCAAAGGCCCAGAAGCACAATCTCCTTGAGGTGGGTCCCTGCCCTTCACCTCTCTGCATTTTCTGTGTCCAGTACAGGGTCCCAGGTGAAAGAGGGCCAAGGGGTGTTTGGCAAACAGGCGAATGAACAAAAATGATCTGCTAGCTGCTTCACAGGTATTATCTAAAGTAATCCTAGGGCTTCCCTGGTGGCGCAGTGACCCGGTCCGGGAGGATCCCACGTGCCGCGGGGCGGCTGGGCCCGTGAGCCACGGCCGCTGCGCCTGCGCGTCGGGAGACTGTGCACCGCGACGGGAGAGGCCACAACAGTGAGAGGCCCGCGTACCGCAAAAAAAGTAAAAAAATAAAAAATAAAAAATAAAGTAATCCTAAGCAAGCCTCGTGGAGTGGGTGCCATGAATCTGCATCTTACAGCTCAGGAAATAAAGTTCAGAGGTGTGAAGTCATTCGATTGAGGTCATAAAGCTAATAAGTGATGGAAGCAAGATTTGAAGCCAGGTCCATATGACTCCAGGGTCTGTGCTCAGGACCACCATGCTGGGTGCTCTGTAGCAGAGTTCAGGGCGCGGGGCCCAGGTCTCCTCTTCTCTTCCCTTCCCAGGCTGTGAAGTCCCTTCTGCAACCCCAAGACTCAGCCTACTTCTTCCAGCAGACTCCTTCTGTCCCACCTTCTCTACCACACTTATTCAAAACTCTAAATCAGGGGACTTCCCTGGGGGTCAAGTGGTTAAGACTCCGCGCTTCCAATGCAGGGGGTGTGGGTTCGATCCCCGGTTGGGGAACTGAGATCCCGCATGCCTCGAGGCATGGCCAAATTAAAAAAAAAAAAACCTCTAAATCAGGATAAAAGAGAAAGGGGAATATCCCAATCCTTCCCGGCAATCCAGAGAGAAACAAACGATCCTTCACACCCCACGATGCGCTGGTCCCCCAGCAAACCTCGGGGTAGGGTGGGGGGCCTGCAGTGGGAGGGGCTGCTAGGAGCCAACCCCGCCCTCTCTCCTGGCGCATCTACCCGCCACCATCAGGTCCAGTGCGGTCTCCTCGACCTTGTCTCAGGCCTGGGTCTCCCCAGCGTGGGTGCAGCCAGAGGTCACCCACTTCCCCACCTTGGCCCTGGCTCCCAGGGACGCAGGAATAGGCAGATGGACAGATGGACAGGAGCCAGCAGTGGGTACTCTGCCCAGTACCGGGGACCCCAGGGCAGCCCCGGCCTGAGGGTCAGCCCCACCAGAAGGGAGTCACCGCCTTGCTCTCAGGAGCGCAGTCTGAGGGGAAAGACATTTCACAGTGAGGAAAGCCCTGGCACAGTAAAGTGAGGGAGGCGGGTATTGGCCGACTCTTCCTGGGCCAGACCTTGGGCCAGGCGGTACCCAGGAGGAAGGAGTTGGAGACAGAGCTGAACGGGCTCAATCCCGGCTCCTGGGTGCCAGCCTCGGGGCCCAGCCCTGCACAGCCCCTGCACAGGGCACAGGACAAAGGAGGGGTGGGCAGCCTAGCCTCTGGGCTAAATGCCACCCCTATCTCGTCTCAGAGGTGTGGACAGGACCTCCCAGAGGCAGACACCCTGCAGGCTGAAGGGCCCAGAGGCCTTCCTGGGGGAGGAGGCCCAAGCTGAGCCTTAAAGGAAGGGTGGGCAGGGTTGGCCAGGCTGGGGCAGGGTGGGAGAGAATAGAGACATGGGTCAAAGCGATCGGGCCATTTCCAAGAGACGCTGGATCCGGAACCTTCTCCTCAAGAGTAAGAAGAGAATGAGCCGTGGGCTCATTCAGGCAGGTCCCTCGTCTCCAGTCTGTCTCTGTCTCCTCTGTCTCTCTCTCTCACACACACACACTCACAGGCACGAGGATGGCAGGTTCTACCAGCACAAGCATCTGGGTCTAACTGCTGACAATCGATGCTGCGGAAACCATCAGGCTGCCAGACATCCCGTGGGTGGTGGGAGCCCCGTGGACACGTAGAGTGCAGAGCCCAGACGTGGCCCACACAGCCCCCCACACACACACACTTAGATCAGACTTCACGGTTCTGGCCTGGGGTCCCAGGGGTCCATCCACTTGCGGGATGCAGAGTGAGAGATGCAGCAAGTGGATGGACCCCTGGGTCCATCCTCACGCGCCCCTGAGTGAGGCTCCTACTGGCAGGCTGGGGGGACTCTGAAGGCACACCTCCTCTCTGCCCCTCCTCCTGTAGCCCTGCCTTCCTCCTCTCACTGTCAGCTCTGCCACTTCTCAACTGGGGATCTTAGTAAATGTCACTACAGCACGCTGTGCTTCAGTCTCCTCCTCTGTAAAATGGGGGTAATAATAGTCCTTCCCTAGGGTTGCTATGAAGATTACGTGAATGAATATTTGAAAAAGGTTTGGCATGGCGCCTGGCACTCAGTGCTATAAAAGGGTTTGTTAAATAACATAAATAAATCATGATATCCACGGGCCTTTCTTTGGTCCTTTCACAGGTGCAAGCTCCCAAGAGTGGGCCCTTCTCCTTCTTCTCCAGCCCCTGGAATGGGCGCCCAGAGGGCAGAGCAGGAACTGTCCTCCTCACCCTGAGGCTGGAAGCTCCCAAGCCCCAACAGTCTTGGGGCTGCTCCTGGTGCACGGCTGGCCCTTCTCTCCTCTCCACCGGCGCAGCTTCCCGGGGCCTTGTCTTATCTGCCCCCCAAACCTTGAGCTACCTAAGGCCAGGACCTGCTCTGTCTGCAAGCCCCTCCACCCAAAGTCTGGGTTCCAGTAACACGTCGCCACTGGGAAGGGCCCCCCCCCCCCGCAGCCCATACCATGTTCTTTCCCTCCAAGGCTTTGCTCCTGAACCTCCTGGTACCTGAAATACCCTCCATCCCCACCCTACCCCAGCTGAAAGCATTCCTTGACCCCAGTGCTGGTCTGGGTGCCTGCCTCTTCTGTACTTCCATAACATCCTTTACCTGTGCCCATCAGAGCACCAATCTGCAGACTAGGTCCAGGCCTGCCTGTCCCACTGGGCTGTGGGTGCCCCCAGGCAGAAACCTGGTAGGACTCCTCCCCAGGCCCATAGCCTCTGCCAGCCCAGGGCTGGGCACAGAGAAAGCTCTTGTTACACTCAGCCGGGCCCAGCATCGGGTAGATCTCAGGAGGGCCCCCTCTCTGGGAAGTATCCCATAGGGAATGTCCTCAGGTCCCCTCTCTGGGTCAGGATGAGTCTGACCAGTCTAATCAGGGCCAACCAGCCCATGCTCAGCCTTCAGGGGGCTATGGGGCCACCCAGGGAGAAACAAGAGGCCAGGAGAAGCCGCTTCCAGAAAAAGGCATTATTGAAGGAAACCAGTGCTGGTTGGGGGTTGGTTGCTATAGAAACATGTCCTAACTATCTCCCAAACTGCTGTATGCGCCACTGATGAGCTCGTGTGCTGGGCTGTTTCAGGGCACATGCCAGGAGTCCCAGAAGGGCCTGTGTGCTGGGGTTCCCAGCACCTGGAGCCCAGATCCTGGAGGACCCTGAAGGAATCCAGCTTCCAGGGGACCCACGTAGCTCCATCAGTCCAGGGGTGGACTCAAGAATTGAGGCTGAGGCTCCGGGATGCAGAATTTTCCTGAGACTAGCCATGGCCCAACCTTGACCTCAACCACGGCCTAACCTCGAGCTGACCACAGATCAAGTCACAACCCCGATCACAGAACAACTGGGACCTGATCTCAAACCAGGCCATGAAGCTGAGCACAGGCCAAGCCACACACTAAGCCTTGACCCAGTCACAGACCCAGACACACGTTCGGCAATGACTCAAAAAAAAAGGAATGCCTCTAGCCACCGACTGAGGCCTGACCCCGGCCATAAACAGCACCAGGCACAATCAAGGCACCGTATCATATAACTTCAAGGCTATTTCCACAGCTAACACTGAATTCTGTGCAGCATTTTACACCACTGCCAGGGATTTGCATGGCCTTCACTTCCTATCATCCTCACGACAGCCCAGTGGGGTCAGTTCAGAAGGGCTCCGATCCCTCTTTGCGGTGACAAAAGGGAAGCCAGACGGGACCTGCCTCCCGTCACGCTCCCTGCGCCTGGGGGTGGCCTGGGGGTGGCCTGACAACCCCAGTCTCCCAGCAGGACACAGTTGGGCCAACCAGTCGCTTTGGGAAAAAATGTGCTTTTTGAAGGCCTGCTGGTATCTCATAAATATGCCACTTAAATACCCATTAATTACCTGATTTAGGAGAGAATTAGTGATTAATAGCTTTGGCTATCTATTGTACTTTCATTTGCTCTGCCAGTTCGGCTCCCAACAGTTCTGAGTTGTTTGGAACAATTCTCTCAAGCCCCAGATGTCCCCGCTCTGTCCCACCAGATTCTTGCTCCATAAGGGAGCCCAAAAGACAGGACAGAGGGGCCCCTTCAGATCACCCCAGGGGCCACTGTGGGGAGCAGGGAACAAGAGACCAGGAGGGACCCAGGCATCCAAGCAGGGCACGGGGACACCAGACTGGGGAGGGTCACAGAGAAAGCGGAGGATGCTGGGGGCTCCTTTAGAGCCGCCACCTCAATGAGCTGGCCAGCTTTTTGGTAAAGTCACCAAAGGCTACCGTCAGCCTGAAGCAAGCGGCAGCAGGGGAGCTGTCCCCACCAGCCAGGGCCAAGGTGGCTCCGACAGGCCATTTGTGCTACCTGCCACTCTGGAGTTACTACAGAGCAAGGATGGGGCCCAAGGTTGCCTGTGCCCCAGGCTCTGCATTTGGTGCCAAATCACAGCACCGGGAATTGCCAGCCGGGACCCCGGAGGCAGGGCTGCGTAATGCTCTCACCGCCGCTCCAGATTACACTGTACAAGAAGGAAAGAAAAAGGCAGCAAAGGGATAAACACCACCCCACCACCCCCCACTGGGCAGTAATGGGAAGGCTGAAAATAGCTCCTTTTACCACAAGGGATGATTTCAGAATTGCTCAGCTGAGACCAGCCTCACGGGAGGTGGGAGGTTGGAGGACTGGCGTGGGGGGGCGGGTATGGCAGGCCAAAGGGAGTTCGATCAGGAAGGCAGCAAGCTGGACCATGGCCACAGCAGCCCCAAACCTCCCAAAGACAGATTCGTGGAACAGCTGCAGCCCCTCGAGCCCGCAGCCCGGATCCTGCACACCTAGATCCATCCCCGAGGAGGTCAGGAGCGCAGGACATGACGTGCTCTGCAAATACTGAGCCGAGCAAACACAGAATCGGCGGCAGACAGCTCAGAAGAGGCCTCTCGGATCCACCAGAACTCCACGCCCCTCCCAGGCAGAACCCAATGCGTTTCTATTTTTGCTTTCAACCCTTGTTTGGCATCCCCGGCTAACAGACGGCTACTTCCCCTCCCTCTCGAACAACGGGTCGTCTAAGAGGGGGAACACCTCCTCGCTGGCCTTCCCTGCCCCAGGTCTGCAAATTAACAGGCTGACCCTCAAAATGGAAGATGAGGCTCCAGACAAGCACACACACATCCCTCCACCAGGGTACCTGGAGAGAACAGCTTGACGCCCGAGAACTCTGGTTTCCAGAGGCAGATGCATTAGCACCTGCCCCCCCTGCCAGTCCTGACCGCCCCAGAACCACAACACCCTCCCCCGCAGGTCCTGTATTCACCCCACACTCAGGTTCACAGCCCAAGTCCCTGCGTGCCACCCCCAGCCTCAGCCGGGCCCCAGCTTGAGCCGTGACCCCATCCGCGAGTGAACCTCACGAATGCCACCCTGGGGAGAGTCTGGAGGAGGCGGGGTGGGGGCCCCACTGCAGGGACGCAGCGCCCACCCACAGCCGCTGACGGGCGGGGGCACCGCACACGCGCGCCCCCCGGTGGCCACACGGCTGTGCAGGCCTCCGCAGGCAGGCAGACGCGGGGCCCTGGAGGTGGCATTTACCTCCGGAGTGACTCACTAAGGCTCCCATTCGTTTGCGAAAGGGGCTGCAGTGTAGCATTTCCCTTCTCTTTAGAAAACAAGAATTGTAGAAGAGGGAGTATAAAGAGATTTGAGGGAGTGGGTGGGGAGCTCAGATCCCATTTGACTTCCAAACTCATCTGTTATGCATTCTCTCCTCCCCCCTCCCACCCCCAGCCCTTCCCCTGGGGGGCCTGGCCGCCCCCTTCCACGTGGCTCCTGGCTGCAGATCTGGTGATAGGCTGGGGCCCCGGGACCCCCAAGAGGCAGGTGCTCTCCATGTCCCGGTCCTCAGCTCCCCATTTGTCCTCCCATCCCCACCACCCTTGTGAGGGAGGAGAAGGGAGGAGGTGAGGGCCCCAAAGGCACGGTAAAGCCAGTGGGGAGCGAGGCCAAGAAGGAAAAGGGAGCAGTGTTTGAGCTGGAGCAAACTCAGAGCTGTCCTGTCCCCCGAACTCTTTCCTTCCCATTCCCCTTTTACAAACGAGGAAACTGAGGCCAGAGGGGCAGTTCAAGGGCAACCAGTGACAGAGCCAGGTCTGTTCTTTGTTACACAGTCCAACTCCTAGAAATGCTGAATCCAAGAGAAGAAGAGACCTGAGTTCTAATTCCAGCTCTGCCTCTGACTTTATGTGTGACCCTAGAACCAGACACTTAACATTTCCAGGCCTCAGTTTTCTCATCCATAAAATGGGAATAACATCAGCCCTACTTCAAAGAGATGCTGCCATGCCATTGGACAGTAAAGCATGTTGACTGCTACCAAAAAATGAGCCAGACTGTCCCCGGGATGATAATCCCTGATCCTCTCCCTCCCTCTCCCAAGCCTGGAATCCCAGAGAATCTCTGGGGGGCACCCAGATCCTACTGAGTAGCTCCCAGTCCTCAAAGCCTCACTGGTCTTGGGAGTTCACACCCTCTGTCGTTGAAGACACCAGAGCTCAGAGAAAAACCCTTTGCCTTTCTGGCCTCGGTGTCCCACTTGCATAATTAACAGGTAGGACCAGAAGATCTCCAAGCCACTTCTAGCCGTGAATTACCACTGTATACTAAGATGTATACGAGAAAACATCCCACTTTCTGGCCAGTCCGACACAGACATGGCCCCAGCAAGGGGGGCCTAGCCATGTCCTCATACTCTGTGTTCCACCACTCGAACACCAGCTAGGACTGGGGCTTCATGCGCTGGGGGTAGGACTCTGTTTTAACTGTACTGTCTTTGACTCACCACACCACACCACAGCCAGGGCTAAGAGGCAGCAAAGGGTCTCAATCTGGGGCCTGCTGGGGCCTGCCATGTCGGCTGCCGTGACAGGTAACTCAGCAGAGGAACCGGAGACTGGCCCAAGCTCCAGCACTTCCCTGACTGCACGGACGGCCCCGAAGGCTTCCTGGAGGCAGAGTTTTAGAAAGGCCTTGAGTTGGGACACGGTCATCTGATTTGGCCCTAGCCTTCTCCCTCGGAACCTGAAAAGGTGCATCTGCAATCTCCACGCGGAAGCGTGATGCTCTTCCCCAGATACACAGCGAAGCCATCCCAGCACCCTAGGCCTGGGAGTTTCTGAGTCGTGCCTCAAATCTCCTGGCACCTCCCCAAAGTCCTGAGGATCCCAGAGTTGGTCCCTTTCCCAAGCTTCCAAACGTTCTGTCCTCTGAGAGCTCTGGCCACTCCCCACACCACCACCTGGGAGCCGTGAAGCAGGGGGCCCAGAAGAAGGTCTGGCTTTGGGATGTGAGGGGGTGGCTGATTCGGCATAACAAGGTCCCAGCCAAAACTCTGGAAACACAGGTTCTGGGCCCAGCTCTGCCACCACCTTTTTCTGTGGCCTTGGGCAAATACCTACACCCCACACCGGCAGGCCTCAGTGTCCCCTCGTGGTGAGGGCTTTGAACATGAGTTTCTGGAAGCGTCCTCTCAGCTCTGCCACTATAGGATCAGTATTTTACTCACTCGAATTACTGGGCTTGATACAGTCCAGCCCACTGGCTCCGCCCCTCAGAGCAGAGGCCAACACCTGGGAGCAAATAAACTGGTTCCTCCAGCCTGGAAGGCCTGTGGCCCCAGCCGGGCCTCTCCAGATGGTCCTGGCCCAGCCTGAGAGGTTCCAAGACCCTCTTGGCTATTGTCTGTGTTCCTGCCCGGCAGGGCCTTCCACTTGCCCTGCCCCCGGGCGGGCAGACACCCCTGCCAACCTGCTGGGGTGTGGAGGGAGGGGTAGAGGGGCCCAGGGAGGAAGGGAGGGGCCGTGCGGCTGGCAAGAACCAGCACAAACTCTTCCCAGCTAAGACAGCCCTGCCAGGCTGGCCTCGCTTTGCAACCCCAGGAGCAACCAGAGGGACCTGCCAGAACACCCAAGCCTTACACAACCCTCCCATCCTCCACGCTCTCCGGAGCTCCTCTCGGCCTTCTGCACCCCCCTAGGGATGCCTCACCCCAGCCACACAGATCTCGCCACCCTTGGGCACCTCCTCCCCACACCCCCCCTTCCCACCCGCCATACCTACACCTTTCCCGTCCCACCCTCCTAGCCTCACCTGCCCGTGGAAGCCTGCCCCCTGCCACCTGCCTGTCCAACTTCTGCCAGCCTTTAAGGCCCAACTTCTAGAGAGATTCAGCCTTCGCTGTTTCAAGCCACCACTGGCCTCCCCTCCGTCTGCACTGCACTTGAGGCCTGCCGTGCATTTCCCGGCCCCTCCCCGCTGCCAGCCCTCACCTCCCTACTGCAGACTTTCATCCCCAAGGGAGGCCTCTCTCCTCCTCTGTCCACTAGACGGAGCGCTCCCTCAGGGCAAGACCAATGGCTCTCCTCCTCTTGCCTTTTCTCTCAAGACTGGACTCGGGGCACCATAACGATCCTGTTCTGTGTGCTGAAATCTCCCCAGAGATTTGGTAGTCGCCCGTTGGGAATCCACCCTCTGCCATTTATCCAATCCTTTCTAGGACTTGATTACATTTTCTCTTGTACCTGGGTTCTCCTGGCAGCATGGAAGTCCTTTTCACTGCCTTCCTTCAGTTCCCGTGTGACACAGTTGACACGGCCATGGCTGGCTGCTCAGGCTGTGCACTGCACAGGTCTGGGACGCCTTCACTAGACTACAACGTGATGACCTTGGAGTCATGCCCTATGGTGGCCCTGAGGCCCAAACCCCTATCTCTAGTCAGTGGCTCCCTTGACCAGTTTTAGACGGAACACCTCACAGGTCAGAGAGCACACTCCCTCATTCACAGTCCAGATTCTCACAGCCTTCAGCCTCCTTTGGTTCTAAGAGCGCCCTTTTCCCTGCCAGAGTGAAGGCCTGATCATTACTGACTGACCATCAGCCTGTCCATCCGCGGTAGATGGTCCTGAATAACCACTCCTGTCTGAGTTACAGCCCTTCCTTGGGCCTCCGTTTCTCTAGCTGTAAAGAGAGGGACTGGGGCTCCTACCTCCGAGGAGTCCCTCTGTTCTAAAGCTCACCAGTCCATCCGACACAGATTTTGACATCCGTGCACACATCACCACAAGTTGTCTTCAAGTCAGCGAGCTTAGAAGCCTTAGGAAGAGAAGGGGCCTTTACAGAATGCAAAGGAGCCTGGAAGAGCTAAGAAGAGGAGGAGTGATGCCATCTTGCTGGGGTCAATCCCAAAGGCTCCTTGGGGTGGCAGCAGAGGGTGGGAGGGAAGAGGCTGGGCGGTTTGATCCACAGAGGATGGGAGTCTGTGCTGCCCTGAGGGAAAGGGCCAAGCATGAAACTGCAGCAGGAAAGACAAAATGTTAGAACACCAGGCACTGATGCTCAAAGCAGAGCAGTTTTTCACCCGTCACTGGAACAAATTCCCACGGACTCTCAGTCTAGAGACCAAAGGACCCACAGACCGAGGTGGAGGGGCTGGAACCGCATCTTTGTTCTGTGAGGGGGGCAACCTATGAGGGTAGCAATGGAAAAAATCCTGTACCCGGAGTCCTTACAGCCTGGGTCTACATCTAGGCTCTGCCCAGACCCTCTGGGCCACCTGGAGGGAGCTATTTCTCTGAGTACCTGTTTCCAGATGTTTTAAAAAGGGAAGAGTAACACTTCCTGCCTCCCGACATGGCTGTGCACATTGCCTGGTACCTAGGACAAGCAGCAATTGTTAACTGCTGTTGTGATGACAGTGCCCCGGCAGGCGATCTGTGCAAGGGGTGTGCAGGTACTTGCACACACACAGGCAGCAGAGGTGCAGGGGCAGTGGGCGGGACACACACCCTGCCATGTGCCCTATGGGAGGAGCGGGGTGGGGGCGTGGGGGGGGTGGGGGGGGTAAGGACCCAGGGAGACCGCCTTCTCCAGCTGCCTGGGGGGAAAGGGGAGGGAAGTGAGAAAGGGGGTGTTTACATGTGTTCCGTACTTGCTGTGTCTCACACAACCAGCCCCACCCCAAGAGGACTCCTCAGGGACAGAACGGGAGTGTATTCTCAGGCATCCAAATCACACACCCAGCCTATGTACAGGGGCATGCGGACCCGGCCCTTGGGCAGGGCAGCATTTGTGGGCTGGCAGTGGATTTACACACAGCCCAGCGGTATCCAGCCCAGGTGTGTGCAGGGGTGAACTCACACTCATGCCATCGCTGTCATCGCGGGTGGGTAGAGGGTGGGGTTCGTGCCAGACCAATGTCGAGTCCAAGGGGATGGCATGGCACCTGCCAACGTCACAGGCTGGGTGTGAGTTCAGGGTAGAGTTACACATGCCAGCCTCCCAAGCCAGCCCTGCTGTGTCCAGGCTTGCTGCCACCGTCGTTCCACCGCCCTCCCAAGGCACCACGGGCCCGGAGAGCGCAAACTGGAGCAGAGTCCCCACCACCCCCTGGTCCCAGCGCCCCAGCGCTGGGCCTGGCACAAAGCAGATGTTGGTGAATGAACGTCTGGCTGAATGAATGAACGAATGACTAACGCCCACTCCCTCACACCACGGGCCACACGGCCTGTGTCTGGGGGAGGGCAGAGCCCTGGGGACCCCAGAAGAGGCCCCGCTTCAGACCTCCGCACCTGAGGCTCTGCCTCCCAGGGTCCGGGAGGGGGGAGGGGGCGAACGGCTCACTAGCCAGTGCGGAGCGGGGTTACCCCTCCTTCCCCAGAAGAAATCTGGGTCTCCTGACTGAGCTGGGGGGCAGGGGTTTGTCGCGCCCCGGATATAGCGAGCGGCCGGACAAGGGGGCGCGTCCTGGTTGGCGCCGGGGGGCGTGGGATGGAGCGGCGGCCGCGGGACCTCGCCTCCGGTCCCCGCGCCCGGCTCTGCCCAGGGCCTCGGGAGGGCGGCGATCGCTCCCCACCGCCGGGCTGGGCAGAGGCGCCGCAGACCTGGCCCTTGCCGGCGGGGCCGTGGCGAGGGGACGCGGTGTCCCACGAGGTGACCGGGGGCGCAGGAAGGGCGCGGGGCGCGCGGAGCCCCCTCTCCACGCTCCCGGGGGCCGGCCGCACCGCCGCCCCCTCAGCCCGCCCGGAACCTCCGCCCACCTGCGCCGGGGACTCACCTGGGCCGGCGGCCCCCCCTCGAGACGCGCGGGTCCCTCCCCCCGCCGGCGGCCCAGCCCTCCCGGCGCCCGCCCTCACCTGCACGGCCCGCCTTGGCCATGGCCCGGGCGGCGGGCTCCGGCGGCTCTGCCCGCTCTCCTCGCGGCTCCCAGCCCGGCCCCGGCCGCCCAGCCGCCTCCGGCCGCGAGCGGGCTCCGAGCGCCGCGCCCCGCGCCCCCGCCCCGCTCGCCGCGGCCGCCGCCACCGCAGCCGCCGCCACCTCGCCGCTCCCTCCCGCTCCCTTAAAGGCGCCGAGCGGCGGCCGCGCCGGCCCCCCCGCGCCGCCGGGGAGGGCCTGACGGAGGAAGGCGCCCAACGCCGCCCCCGCGGGCCCGCACCCCTGCCCGGGGCCGCGGCCGCCGCTCCAAAACGCTCCGCTCGGAGCCCCGGACGGGCGCAGAGACGCGGAGGCGCTGCGGTCCGGGCGGAGATGCGCACGCGGACCGCGAGTCGGGGGCGAGAGCCACTGAGGCTGGGCGCTAGAGACACCCCTGGGGCCGAAACACCGACGGGGAGAGGGGGAGCGAAATTCGGAGGAGATTCGAGACCCTGGCACCTGGCGGGTGACAGAGAGCAGAGAGGAGAGAGAGAAAGGAAGAACGGGCACCAGGAGGCTCCCGCGAAGCCAGGAGGGAGGTGTCTCCAGGGATCAGAGGCAAGAGACGGACCCCTCCATCAGCCCCAACTCCAGGCTATCATTTCTAGGACCCACAACCGGGACCTGAACTAGCCTCAGAGGGGAAGGGATTTCTGTGCCCTTAGTTCTAAAGGAACTTGTAAAATACACGTAAAGCCCACCTGGGATTCCAGGCTGGAGCATTCTGGGGAGGCCAGGAGCCTAGCTGAGAGCAGCAGCCCCTGCGCTTCCCACACCTGGGACGCAGACATCCTGGTGGACAGGCCCAGCGGAGGCTGGGGAGACTGGGGCTGTGGCCTCTGCCCGGTGGCGGCCGGGGATCCACAGCCCAGCCCCAGCAGGGGGCGGGAGAAGGCCAGCCGTTTGGGTGGCACCTGGGTGGTAGCCAGATGGGGGGGGCCCCAGGGGAGAGCAATCCTCTCCCTAGCTCAAGGCTGGGCCAGGTCGGTGGGCCCAGCAGATAGATGTCTGCCCAGCCTTTGGCAGCTCCCAACATCCGCAAAGCTGGCTGCCTGGCTCAGCTGCTGGAAAGGGCTGGGGGGTATCTGCTCTCAGATGACCTTTCAATTCCCACCACACCATCCCTTGAGAAGATGCCCTCTGCTTCCTTCTGAGGAACTGGGAAGAGCTAAAGCCCAGTTACCGTCTGTAGCCAGGCACCTCACACACCCTGTCCCACACCCGCCTTCCAGGGAAAAGGATAATTCCACCCCTAGGGTAGCCACTGTCCCGACTCCAGGGTCCCATTAGCCCCTCTATGGAAACGGGGCACATATGGTGCTGAAAGTGTCCTCAGTGGGCATTTAGCCCAGCACCCCACCCCCCGGGGCTTTGTCTCCATCCACCGGATCCCCATCAAGTGGCCCTTCAGCTCCTGCTGTATTACATCCAAGGACAGGGAGCTCAGTACCTCAAGCAAGAGTTCTTCCATCTTTGGACGCTGCTGACGGTGAGAAGGTTTGCCCTCATTTGAGCTGAAATCTGCACCTCAGATGACCCACCCGTGGGTCCTTCTGGGGCCTCACTCAACAAAACCAAGGGCCTTCTGTCTAAACTCCCTAATGTGGCTTCACCAAGAGGGACCAGCCATCCTGGTTTGCCAGAGACTCCTGGTTTCAGCACTGAAAGTCCCACATCCCAGGGAACCCCTCAGCCCCCAGAGTTCTGGTTCCCAGAACCAGGCAGCAGGGCTGACCAATAG
>NW_021146232.1:0-9043 GCF_002837175.3 Physeter macrocephalus
ATCTCCACTTCATTTAGTTGTTTTTCTGGGGTGTTATCTTGTTCCTTCATCTGGTACATAGCCCTCTGCCTTTTCATCTTGTCTATCTTTCTGTGGATGTGGTTTTTGCTCCACAGGCTGCGGGATTGTAGTTCTTCTTGCTTCTGCTGTCTGCCCTCTGGTGGATTAGGCTATCTAAGAGGCTTGTGCAAGTTTCCCTGATGGGAGGGACTCGATCGTGACCATCTTTATTAAGAACTGTTACAGTTAATTTTAGATACAATTGTGGCCCATCAGTTGTCGTTTACCTGATACTAACATTGCCTCTTGTGCTCTTCTGCATCTGTTTATCTTCCTGACCTGAGTTATAGAGGAATCGAACCTACAGGCCACCCCCTGGATCCATCCCTGACTCCAGTGTCACCTTGGCAGGTCACCTCACCTCTCGGAACCTCGGTTTTCTCACCTGTAAAATGGGCGAACGATAGCTCCTCCCTAGTGAGTGGACTGTGAGAGCACCGAGACCAGTACCTGGCACAAAGCAAAACTCACAAGGGCAGAACCGGTATCCAGGGACGCTGCACTGCATCTGTGCACAGCACTCAAGTTTTAAAACAAAAGTTCTCCGTTAAAAACAGGGCATATCTTGGGACTTCCCTGGCGGTCCAGTGGTTAGGACTTTGCCTTGCGATGCAGGGTGTACAGGTTCGTTCCCTGGTCAGGGAGCTAAGATCCCACATGCCTCACGGCCAAAAAACCAATACATAAAACAAAAGCAATATATTGTAACAAATTCAATAAGGACTTTAAAAATGGTCCCCATCAAAAAAAAATTCTTAAAAAAACAAAACAAAACCGGTTTGATCCCTGGTCAGGGAACTAAGATCCCGCATGCTGCTTGGCACGGCCAAAGAAAAAACAAAAATGAAAATAAAAAACATTAAAAACAAACAAACAAAAAACCAGGGCATATCTTGAGCCAATGCCACGAGGATTTCCGCCAGCCCTGGAAACCAGGGGTGCCCTCTCAAGGTGGAACGCTCCCTCCAACAGAAAAAAATCCCACTAAGGTCCTCCTGGGGCCTGGGCTATGTCTCTGATGGGGCCGTCACGTGCAAGCCAGAATGTGCCCAGGGGCCCAGAGAGAGGCAGGCAGGGGAAACACCACGAGCTTCTGATCCTACAGGGACCCCATCCATCCCAGAGCACCTCCCAGGTCGTGGCTTATCCCCGTTTATGAAAGAGGATGTCAAAGGTCAGAGACACCCAGTCATTTGCCCTAAGTAGTTCTGCTTTACCAAACCCTAGGACTGGGAGCTTAAAGGTTTATTTCCCACTTTGTGGAGCAACGCGATCTCACTTGGCTACCATCCCCCACATTCTCCCTCTACTCCCGCGCAATACGGGAAACCGCTGCTGCCCCAGGCGCTTCTGCTGGACACTTGTCCCATCTGTCTGTGGGAGGAGCCCCCCGCACCATGACAGGCACGAGCTGCTCCCATGATGGGTCCTCCCCACCTGCTGGGCAAACGGCCTTGGGCCTGCATTTAGGGACCCCAGAAGCCCTCAGGATGAAAACCCCAGCTCGGGGTCTCACCTTGTAATGAGCCAGCTGGAGGGACAGCTGCACGAAGGCGTCCGGGCTGGTTCGGCATTTCTTGATCAGCCCTTTACCGAAAGCGCTGAACAGAAAAGAACAGAAATCCACGTCGCTGGCCAGGAGGTTCGCGCTGCTCAGGGAAGTCTCTATGACTTCCTGACACTTGGGAAAAAAGGAGAAAAGCTTTCACTTAATGGGAGGGAAAATACTGACACACACTCTGAAGAAAAGAGCAAGCTGGCTTTCAGCACAGCGAACAGAGTTGTTGCTTGGAAATACACACATCCCTTTCTCATCTCGGTCTTTCCCAACCTTTCTAACCTAAGAGCTGCAATGAGTTAGCAACATGGCACCCCCCGGCCCTTGAAGAGCAGTGGGGTGGCCCAAGCAGGAGGAACTCCTGGCTCCCAGTGGGACCCCAAAGGGCATTTCAAAGTGTCACAGGTTCTGTTTCATGAGATCCATTCTTGTTATATGCTGGCCATTGAGGAAGCAGTTTTAAAAAGGAAATGGGGGGCTTCCCTGGTGGCGCAGTGGTTGCGCGTCCACCTGCCGATGCAGGGGACGCGGGTTCGCGCCCCGGTCCGGGAGGATCCCACATGCCGCAGAGCGGCTGGGCCCGTGAGCCGTGGCCGCTGAGCCTGCGCGTCCGGAGCCTGTGCTCCGCAACGGGAGAGGCCACAGCAGAGGGAGGCCCGCGTACCACAAAAAAAAAAAAAAAAAAAGGAAATGGACTGGGACTTTGCTGGTGGTCCAGTGGTTAAGACTCTGCACTTTCACTGCAGGCGGCACGGGTTCAATCCCTGGCTGGGAACTAAGATCCTGCACACCGCAACGAAGATCCCATGTGCCGCAACTAAGACCCGGTGCAGCCAAATAAATAAATATTAAAAAAAAAAAAAAAGATCCTGCACGCTGTGCGGTGTGGCCAAAAAAATTAAAAAATAAAGTAAAAAGGAAAGGGACTGTGGTACAGTCATACAATGGGAATAAGCCCTCAACCGTGAAATCACACGGAGGAATCTTAAATGACTACCACTAAGTGAAAGAAGCCGATCTGAAATGGCTACACACTGTACGATTCCAGTTATGAAATTCGGGGGAAGGCAAAATGATGGAGACAGTGAAAAGACCACTGGTTGCCGGGAGTGAGGCAGGAGAAAGGGATGAATGGACAGAGGAAAGGTTTTTTTAGGGCAGTGGCACTGCTCTGCATGATACTATGATGTCATTACACCTTTGTCCACACCACAGATGCACAACACCAAGAGTGAACCCTGGGGAGTTTCCTGGTGGCCTAGTGGCTAGGATTCTGGGCTCTCACTGCCAGGGGCTGGGTTCAATCCCTGGTCGAGGAACTGAGATCCTGCAAGCCACACGGCACAGACAGAGGGGAGAAAAATAGTGAGCCTTGACGTGGACTACGGACTCCAGTGATATTGACTTGTCAGTGCAGCTTCTTCGACTGTAACAGACGCACCAAGTGGCAGGGGACGTTGGTAGCAGGGGAGGTTGTGATGTGTGAGGGCAGAGAGAGCGCGGGGACTCTCTGAACCTTCCACTCAACTTTGCTGTGAACCTGAAACTGCTTTAAATGATAAAGTCCATCAAAAAAATTTTTTTTTAATAAACGGTAAGTGACTTGGTTAGCTAAAAGGACCCTCACCCGCACACTTCAGCAGAGGTTACGTCTCTCTGAGGAACACACACCAGCCCCAGGGAGGCAGGCTGGACCAAAAAATGCAGATGGGCAAGACTGCAGGACTAGATGCAACGTTTTCCACCTCAGAATGATTTCTTGGGGCTTCCGGGGCGGTCCGGTGGTTTAGACTCCGTGCTCCCACCGCAGGGGGTGCGGGTTCCATCCCTGGTTGGGGAATCAAGATCCCGCGTGCTGCACGGCACGGCCAAAAAAAAAAAAGAAAAAAAAAAGAAAAACACTTCTCAGGCCCCAGGAATTCCTGCTTGGCTTAGGTAAGCCAGGATTTGGTATCTCCAACCCTAAAATTCCTTCCACAAATGGCTTCCACTGAATGAACTGCATCGGAGAACACGTAGAGGGACAGAAATGACAAATTAGTGTTTCAGAGTACTCCAACTCCAAAGGAAGTGACTTTGGTTTTCACTTTTTCATTGTGATGTCTAGCTAAGTTTGAGCTGGAAATTTCACTGACGATCTTAGCCAAATGTTTTAAATGAAAGAAGAAATATTTACTGGGGCTTCCCAGGCAACTGGAGCTGTAGCAACTCCGAGGTCCCAGTAAGAAACCCCCAGGCAGACAGATTTCCATCTCAGGGGTCTTCAACTGACCTCGTGAATACTTAGGAAGGACAGCTGGAAAAGTCGACTGTTAGAGTTGAAACTCGTTTCCCACCCAAGGTAATTAACTTACCTCCTGCGGGATGTCCCACTGCAGCCGGGTCGGGTACGGGATGTTTGGGTTGGTGTCCCCTTTACAGTGTCCATCCTCTGCATAACCCAGCTGGAAGCTGTCCGTGGCCAGTACGTACTGTCAAAAATAAAAAGATACGTCTGTGAAGTCAGAGATCATCGCAGCTAATGGCGTTACATAAAAGTTATCTGACCTCCCAAAGTAGACAAACCCTCGTTCTTTCTAGAGATAACATCAAGACTTAACCATAGGGCTTCCCTGGTGGCGCAGTGGTTAAGAATCCGCCTGCCAATGCAGGGGAGACGGGTTCGAGCCCCGGTCCGGGAAGATCCCCCATGCCGCGGAGCAACTAAGCCCGTGCACCACAACTACTGAGCCTGCGCTCTGGAGCCCACGAGCCACAACTACTGAGCCCACGCGCCACAACCACTGAAGCCCGCACGTCTGGAGCCCGTGCTCCGCAACGAGAGAAGCCACCGCAGTGAGAAGCCTGCGCACCGCGATGAAGAGTCGCCCCCACTCTCGCCACAGCTAGAGAAAAGCTCGCGCGCAGCAACGAAGACCCAATGCCAGCCAAAAATTTAAAAAAATATATAAATAAATAAATTTATTAAAAAAAAAAAAAAAAAAGACTTAACCATAACTACTTGCTTCCAGTCTGCTGTGCATCTGACATCCTCTGCACAGCCACCTAATGAGATATTCTTACCTCCATTTCAGCGGCAAGAAAAATGGACCTGGAGAGGTTCAACAGCGTTTGGACGAGTAAGAAGCACACCAGGATGCGAGCAGAGCATGTGACGCACAGAAAGCAGCTCAGAGCCTGCTTCGAGGGCCCAGGCTGTGAGCTAGTGCCCTCTGGGTGCTACCCCACTGAATATTTACACTAGCCTGTAAAGTAGTCATTATTATTCCTGCTTGTATAAATGACAAAGCAGCCTCAGAGAGGTGAAGAGTCTGTCCCAGTTCACACTCCTCAGGGAGCCAGGATGTAGGCCCAGGTGTGGATGTTTTCTGTCCACTGGCAGGTAAACCTAAGTCAGTTTATTCAACGGTATCCACAGAGCACCTACTAAGGGTCAGCAATGCTTCTCAGCACCAGTGACAGGACGGTGAACAAAACCGACGAGAAAGTCTGCCTTTCTACAAAAGGTTAAAGGTGGCCATGACCTGGCAATTCGGCTCCTAGGCATGTACTCAAAAGAAATGAAAATAGGGAGTTCTCTGGCGGTCCAGTGGTTAGGACTGCGCTCTCACTGCTGAGGGCCTGGGTTCAATCCCCGGCCAGGGAACTAAGATCCCACAAGCCACACAGTGCGGCAGAAGAAAAAAAAAAGAAAGAAGAGACAAAGAAAACATATGTTCACATAAAACGTGTATGCTAATGCTCACAGAAGCATTATTTATAGTAGTCAAAAAGTAAAAAGAATCCAGATGTCCACTGAGTGACGAATAAACAAAATGTGGTCTAATCATACGAAGGAATACTATTCAGCCATAAAAAAGGAATGAAATACCAGTAATAGTACAATGTAGATGAACCTTGAAAACATTAGCCAGACACACAAGGTCACGTACTGTGTGATTCTGTTTCTATGAAATGGCCAGAATAGTCAAACTGACAGAGACAGAAAGGAGATTAGTGGTTAGCTAAGGCTGGGGCAAGAGGGGGCTGAGTGAGGGTGGGGAATTTCCTTGGGGGTGGGGGGTGATAAAAATGTCCTGGAATTAGATAGTGGTGATGAATAGACAACCACCTTGTAATGTACAAAAACCACTGAACTGTATGCTTTAAGAGGGTGAATTTCATGGTATGTGAATTACATCCAATAAAATAGTAATAAAAATATTTTAAAGAAAGGAATCCCTGCACTCGGGGAGCTTACATTCCAGTGGGGAAGCAAAACAAACAAACAAAAAACAACTCAAGGGACTTCCCTGGTGGTCCAGTGGGCGCTCCCAATGCAGGGGGCCCCGGTTTGATCCCTGGTGGGGGAACTAGATCCCGCATGCATGCCGCAACTAAGAAGACCACAGGCTGCAACCAAGCTCCCGCGTGCTGCAACCAAGACCCGGCGCAGCCGAAATAAATAATAAATAAAATTTAAAATATTTTTTAAAATTTTAAAAAAACAACCCAAGGTCAGATGGTGATACTGTCAAATGGTGAGGGGGGCAGGGGGGTTCCAGGATGGGGGAGCGTGGAGGGGGGCCGCATGCACGTCTGGTCGGCATCCTGCAGAGCTGGGCAGGTGAAGGAGCCCAGCCTATCTGTGTCTGCACTGTGTCAGAGCCCCTAAAGAGTCCAACACAATTAAACGTCAGGAACACACCGACAGCCAAAAGGATTCAGCTTGGACCAGATTTGTTTTTAGCTGGCACGGGGGGCGTACTTGTACCAGCCCCTTAACTGGCTCCGGCGTGGGCCTCCACGACAAGACAGTGGATCAGTTCCCATCTGGGCGGGGAGCAACTGGGCTCCTGTCTGACCCCTGGAGTCACAGGCCATTCTGTCCACTGGGCAGTTAACAGTTAAACACCGCCACTTCCAACTGGTCACCCTGGTCTGAGACTAAATCCCTTTACCTTATCTTATCCAGAGTACTGAAAAAATAAGCCTGGCCTTGTCGGCATCCAGTAGATTTCTCTGTTTGGTAAATGTACCCTACGTAGTCCAGACTGCCTAGGACTCAGAGGCTTTTCCCGTTTACCAAAGAACAGCTCTTATGCACTTATTACCGGGAGAGTCCTTGGAACAGGGTGTAACAGACCTAGATCATCATCCTGTGCAAACAGACTTAAAAGGTCTTGTTGTGGTGTCCAGTGGTGCCGAAGGGGGTTTGCTCTTTGCTTGATTTTCAGCTGAAAGGATCTCTAAGCCTTTGTCGGCAGAAGCAAAGACCAGGGTGGTGATGAGCCTTTTGGATACCTGATTGTTTTTATCACAGATAAATGTCTTAGGACCACGCTGTTGTTGTCTCAGACTGGAGAATTTTTTTCCCCTTTTTAAAGGTTTCCCCACATAGAAAACCTCCCTTGGTTGAAGGAACGGCAGGTTAGGTTTTGCTGAGACCTTAACCAGAGGGAAGACAGTCAAGTAAAGTGGAAAAGGGACAGCAGGAGCTCCCCTGTGGATGTCATCACAAGTGCACTACACGATCTGATTTCAGGGACAAGACCCGGGCTCTACGCCCTGGGCAGGATGGTGAGGTGATCGGCCTGCGGTCACGGGGGTGTGTCTCCCACGTGGGCAGTGACAGTGAGTCCCTGTGTTCCACTCCATTTATTAGAGCAGCAGTAACATAAAGAGTGCAGAGGGCTTCCCCGGTGGCGCAGCGGTTGAGAGTCCGCCTGCCGATGCAGGGGACACGGGGTCGCGCCCGGGTCCGGGAGGATCCCACGTGCCGCGGAGCGGCTGGGCCCGTGAGCCGTGGCCGCCGAGCCTGCGCGTCCGGAGCCTGCGCCCCGCAACGGGAGAGGCCACAACAGTGAGAGGCCCGCGTACCGCAAAAAAAAAAAAAAAAAAAAAAAAAGAGAGGCCAAAACAGTGAGGGCCCCGCGTCCCGAAAAAAAAAAAAAAAAAAAAAAAAAAGAGTGCAGAAATACTGTGCTCACTGTGACTCTCAAAGGGGCTTCCTCTCTTCAACAAAGTAACCTCAAGTCTCGTCAAGTGGGATGATACACAATTTCTGAGTCGAGTCCACTGGTTTTTGTTGTTGTTGCATTTATTTATTTTTAAAGACACCCAATTTATTTTAATGTTTATTTATTTATTTATTTATTTAGGCTGCGTGGGTCTTATAGTTGCGGCATGCAGGGTCTTTAGTTGCGGCGTGTGGGATCTAGTTCCCCGACCAGGGATCCAAGCCAGGCCCTCTGCATTGGGAGCGTGGAGTCTTAGCCAGTGGACCACCAGGGAAGTCCCTTGGTTTTTGTTTTTTTGTTTTTTTTTAAATTGAAGTATAGTTGATTTACAGTATTATGTCAGTTTCAGGTGTACAGCACAATGATTCCATCTTACGTATATATTTTCAGATTACAGGTTATTTCAAGATATTGAATATAGTTCTCTGTGTTATACAGTAAATCCTTGCTGTTTATCTGTTGGCTTGGCCAAAAAGTTTGTTCGGGTCTTCCAGTAGGATGGCACAGAAAAACCCGAACGAACTTTTCGGCCAGCCCAATATTTTATGCATAGTAGTTTGTTAAACCCATACTCCTAAATTTACCACACTCCCCTTTCCCCTCTGGTAACCATAAGTTTGTTTTCTATGTCTGTGAGTCTGTTTCTGTTTGTTTGTTTTTGTTTTTGTTTTTTGGCTGCACCACGTGGCTTGCAAGATCTTAGTTCCCTGACCAGGAACTGAACCCGGGCCCTCAGCAGTGAGAGCACAGAGACCTAACCACTGGACCGCCAGGGAATTCCCTGTTTCTGTTTTGTATATAGATTCATGTGCATTATTTTTTAGATTCCAAACATAAGTGATATCCTGTAGTGCTTGTCTTTCTCTGTCAAGTCCACCGTTGACAGGCCTAGAGTTTAGCAATTTCCTTACAAAAGAACCTGACAGGCGAATTCAGAAAACAAAACCTTCACTCAACTTTTCATGCCCAACATGACACAGGTCAAACAGCTCAGAGAGAAATGAATTTTAAAACAGTTTAAAAGGTGGCAGGGCCAATACGCACTGTATTTTAAAATGCTAGGTGGGGGACTTCCCTGGTGGTCCAGTGGTTAAGACTGCACGCTTCCACTGCATGGGGCACGGGTTCGATCCCTGGTCAGGGAACTAAGATCCCACATGCCGCACGGCACGGCCAAAAGAATAAAAATAAAATACTAGGTGGAGGGAGAGGATGACAGGGATTTGGTGGGTTTTTTTAGAACTTGGTAATTCTAAGAATTAAGTGAAGTGGTAAAAGGCATGCTGCATTTTTATAAACCAAGATTTTTTTTTTATTCTTTTCTTTTTTTTCGGTACACGGGCCTCTCACTGCTGTGGCCTCTCCTGTTGCGGAGCACAGGCTCCGGACGCGCAGGCTCAGCGGCCACGGCTCACGGGCCCAGGCG
>NW_021146232.1:9313-25000 GCF_002837175.3 Physeter macrocephalus
CGAACCCGTGTCCCCTGCATCGGCAGGCGGACTCTCAACCACTGCGCCACCAGGGAAGCCCTATAAACCAAGATTTTTAATATCCTTGCTTTTATTTGGCCTAACGCTTGGCAGATAGGAAAATCTAGAAAACACAGCAAAGAAGGGGTGGTTTATTTCAAAACAACTGAGCTTCAGTTCCGCCCTGATGTCACTGCGTTGGAGCCAAGGCCATCTCACTATTTTGGCTCCATCAGGACATGACATTAAATGTCTCCATTTAAGGAACCTCAGCCGTAGGGAGTGAAGACAGGAATGACTTCCGTTACTGATTTAACTTTACATTTGGCACTGACACCTGCTGAAAACACTTATTATAACCAGACAGATACTATGAAGTTTAAATTCAGTTAAATTCAGAAATTCCAACAGCAATTTCCACACTCAGGTTAAACCTGCAGACACTCACCTCCCAAAGGTGACCGATGATGGGGGCGTCGGCCCAGGAGTGCTCCGCATTTATGCCTATCTTGCCGTTTTTAAAGATGACAAATGTGATCGATTTATCAAACCACCTACAAGAAACAAAAATGTTTATGTGACTTACATGTTTACAAAGACAAAAATAAACCCAAGCGATGTATCTGTTTTCCTCTGGATGGGCTCACTGACTTGCACCCGCAGAGGCGGACGGCTCTCCGCAGGTGACAATAAAAGCACACGTAAGACCCTAAGTCGTTCATTTCTCCCCTGCTCCCGACGCAGAGATATGCATTCAGGTACTGGAGAGCAGGAGAACAGGGCGTATCGTTGTAACAAAAAAAGGATGCACAAGGCAACTGCGGAGAAATAGGAGGCTGCAAAGTCGTCCCTCGGTATCTGCCGGGGGGGTTGGTTATAGGACCAAAACCTGAGGATGCTCCAGCCCCACACGGTTGGCCCTCCGTATCCGCAGGCTCCACAGCCGAGGCTCTTAAACAACGGTCCACGGTCTGTAGTAGGCTGAACCCGCGGACACGGAAGACCAACTGTGCTTGCCGCACCCCTCCCCCACCCCAGCCAATCCTCACCCCCAACCTGATGGGCAGGCAGGACCTCACTTTACAGACAAGGCAAAGGAGGCTCCAAGAGGTGGAAGAGCCTCACCACAATCATGCGCTCGGTGAGCAAAGCCAGAGCCGACATCCAGGTCAGGCCCCAGGTACCACCTTCCCCCACCTGGTGCCAGGTAACCCACAGCCACTCCTCACAAGCATCTCCAAGTGGAGGTGTCGTGCACAGAGAGGGGAAGGACCTCAAAGCTGCTGCTTAAGCTGTGTGTGTGTGTGTAACAGTTTTGGTGGAAAGAAGAGAGTCACCAGTCATATTTTCACGCTAGCCTTATTCCTTAAGAGCGTAGATACATACTTGAGGCTGGGTGTCAGCCACATGTAACATTTCTTCCAAGTCCACAGGCAAACCATTGTGTTTCAGAAGGTTAAGCGTGATACCTGTCGAAACACCTGCCGTGCAGCAGAGACTTGGCGTAGCTATCCATCGACGTAACCGGGTCTTCCTCCCTATACCCTTGTTCTGTTTCGTCCAGCGTCACAAAGAACGTGGCTTTTTCCACTGCATCCAGAGACTGCTTGTTCTTCCCATGTCCAAAATAGGCCTGGCGACACTTGGCCCAGGGGACTCTGCAGTGAGGATTAAATACAATTAAACCTGCAGCAGGGACTTCCCTGGTGGCGCAGTGGTTAAGAATCTGCCTGCCAATGCAGGGAACACGGGTTCGAGCCCTGGTCCGGGAAGATTCCCCCATGCCGCGGAGCAACTAAGCCCGTGCGCCACAACTAGTGAGCCTGCGCTCTAGAGCCCGTGAGCCACAACTACTGAGCCTGAGTGCCACAACTACTGAAGCCCGCGCGCCTAGAGCCTGCACACCGCAACGAAGAGCAGCCCCTGCTCGCCACAACTAGAGAAAGTCCTTGCACAGCAACGAAGTCCCATTGCAGCCAAAAATAAAAAGAAATAAATGAAAAAGAAACATATAAAAAAACCTGCAGCAGTTTGGTGACATCTCTTTACGTGGGACGTTTGAAACGACAACGGTTTTCAGTTTCCAGCGTTGTAGGGGTTTAAGGAAAACTATGCATTTGCGACTTTCTGCATATGCGGTCACCCACCTGCCTGCCGGCTGGGCTGCTTTCTTTAGGGGCAGGGGCCTCGCCTTCTCCTTGTATCTGCTCCAGGGCAGTCGCAGGCATGGAACCTCGTCCATAAATGCCGAGTGAAGGACAAGAATGCAGACAGGCCCCAAGCTCCACCGTCCAGGGCAGCGGACCCACAGGTAGGCAGGACCCCCCTCACATCCTTCCCAGCCCCGCGCCCAGACCCCCTCCACAGAACCACCCCACGTGCCAAGAGCATTTCCCTGGTGCCGGGACGAGCTCACGGGCCCCGACACCTCTGTCCCATTTTTCAGATGAAGAAACTGAGGCACAGAGATGGAGTCACAGCTCCTTCGTGGCAGGCTGGGATTCCTACCCAGGCCAGCCTGCCCCAGGTCCACGCATCCATGCTACAAACAGCCACACGACAGCCCCGGGATAAGGGGCACCCCGGGAGCAGAATTCAGGGATCCTTTTCCGTCCCGCCCGACGCGGGGTACACGGTGCTAACGGGACGCCCACTTCTTGAGAGCCACCCCGGCCGTGGCTTCCCCGGATGGCTCCTGGGCCCCCTCATTCAGGCCCCCGCCCACCGTTCCACGTCAGGGCCACTTGGCCTCTGTCTCCCACCCTCTTCTCCACGCGCACCGAGTGCTCAGCTGAGGCCGCCCATGGGGCCAGAACGCCCATAAACACAACGGGTCCCATCACAGGCTCAGCCTCAACCACTCTCCTCAGTGCCTGGGAACGGCAGTGACCACCAGGATGGCTGGTGCGAGCTCGGGGCTCAGGCAGATGAGATGGGCGATGCCCCACGGGGGCGGCATCGGGGTGGGGGGGAGCTCACTGAGCCTGCATCCCAGCCCACCCCACCTCTGCCCAACTGGGTGCCCCCAGGACACTCAATCAGCACCGGGGACCCAGGGCTCGTTCCCCAGGACACACGCCCCCTCTGTTCCAGCTGAGTCTTTGCCCCCCAGAGACGGCCAAACACCCCAGCTTCTCGGACTGAGCCTCCCTTCCTACCAACGCTGCCTGTTTCTGGTCCTCAGGCAGCGAGGATCTTGCTTCCAGGAGCCCTTGGGCCAGAATGATCTCCTAAGTCTGCTCAGGTCACTCCAGCCTAACATGGCCCCTTTAACAGCAGCCCATCACAGAATCAAGCCCAAGTGCAGCCGGGCACACGGGACCCATCCCACCCGGAGTTCCGGCACCCCGACCCACTCCACGGCTCCCAGCACCTGCTCCCCGGACGCCTCTGCGGCCTGTCGGTCCCCACGGCTCACTGCCGACCTCTGTGTGCTCTCGCCCGGGCATCTTCCTCTTCTCCACAGGTCGGGTCACTCACCACCTTATTCCCAGTGCTGCCCCAACAGTGGCCACACTGCTGACCTCAGGGGTCCTCAACCAGGGACCATACTGCCCCCAGCGGCCCTGGGCCAGGCCTGGAGACAGATTTGCTTGCCAGGCTGGGGGATGCTACTGGCATCCAGCGGGAGAGGCCAGGCATGCTGCTCAGCCTCCTACGGTGCACAGGACAGCGCTCCCCTCTGCCACCTAAAACAGACTCATCCAGCCCCAAAGGTGTCAGAGCCGAGGGTGCACAGGCCAGGTCCCCACGCTTCAGACGAGGCAGGAGGTTAACGCTAACACAGAGGCCCTGGTTAAACATGCCTGTTTCTAGATTAAATATGCCGCAGCCCGGGGAAGACGCCTACCTCCCTCCCTCCTTCTGTCGCGCGCCCTGGGACCCGTGCACATGCACGCCTGCCTGTCCCACGGAGGTGCCCGAGGGGGCCTGAGGGTGGGGGCGGCACCCGCTCCCCGGGGACAAAGCCAAGCCGAGCACTGCAGGCAGTGGGCACACCTCCCCGCCAGACGGGACCCTGGGTGAGGAGAGCACTCTGAACCGCCGCCCCCGACGGCCCCCAGACACAACGGCATCACGGAGGCGCTGCACACCTATCTCCCGCCGTGAGGGCCGCCAGCTTCGCCTCCCCAGCCTGGGGCTCCGACGGGTCATCCAGGATCCTCTGCATCTGCTGTTCGATCTCCCGGGGCTTCAACAGCCGGCCGTCGTGGTAGAGCCAGACCTTGAAGTAGCGGCCTTTGTGGAACACGACAATGTGCCTGCTGTCCCCGAGGTGCTGGAGGGTGTCTGGGGAGGGGGTGGCGGGAGACAGAACCCGGAGGCACGCGGTTAGGGGAGGGGAGAAAACCACCCGTGACGGCACCAACTCTTCCCCCGCACCACTCCGCTCAGCTCACGCGTCCACTCCCCAAAGGTCTGCAGAGGACGTGGTGGAGCACCCGAATCGAGAGCTCTGGGATCAGACAGGCCTGAGTGCTAAGCTCGGCTCGGCCGCTCACTGGACGTGTCACCTAGAGCAAAGGACGCCACCCTCGCTAAGCCTGAGCCCTGGCGGGCCTGGGATGGACCCAGGCGGTGCCATTGTCTCTCCCTTACATTCTTGAGGGTGTCCCGGCTGGGACAGATGTGGCCCCCCTACACCGGGCAGTGGGAAAGAAGGGGGGTCATGCGTCCCAGGTCAGGCTGCTGGAAGTGAGCTGCCGAACCACAAATCTGGTTTCCCTGAGCACGGGCCAGGGCGCTTTCCACCATAAACCCTGCGTGGGAGCCAGAGCAAAACGGCCCTGAAAGATACAGATGAAGAAACAGGAATATTCCTAACCCAGCCGAGAAAAAAACTCCACCAGAAGACAGCCTTCAACCGAAGAGAAACTGAGGTCTGAAAATCAGTTAACTGTCCAGGCTTGAGACAGACAAAGGAAATTCAACAGAAGGACGGTTGGCGAGCCTGAAATCTCTGAAATCTCAGAAGGTCAGCACTCATCAGCGTGGTCTCCTCCAACAACTCCTGAGCATAAGGATGGAAAGTTCTGATTCCCAAAGGGACCCCGAGCGGGTCACGCACCTGTTTCCTCTCCTGGGATCCGAGAAGTGTTAAACATTCGCTCCCACTGGGCGGAGCAGAGCGGAACTGTAGATCCCAAAAGAAAAATCTGTAACAGAGGCATGTTTCAAACAAAAATCCAAGGAGCAAATCAAGTCCACACATTTAAATGCTGGGTTTGTTTTCTGTGCACATAGCGTGGCTGGACTTAACCTTTGCCAAGCACTATAAAGAATGGTGGCTCCCTGGGACACGGTGCTCCCCTGGAGCTTGCAGAACCAGGCCGAGGCACAACATCCTGCTTTTTATTCCTAAATAACACACCCTAATGGGTCATTCATAAACTGACCCTTAATCCAAAGGGGTATTTAAGAAAAAAAAAAAATGCCGGGGTTGCGGGGGGAGGGATAAATTGGGAGATTGGGATTGACATATACACGCTACCATATATAAATAGATAACCAATAAGGACCTGCTGTACAGCACAGGGAACTCTACTCAACACTCTGTAATGGCCTACACGGGAAAAGAATCTAAAAAAGAGTGGATACATGTATACGCATAACTGATCCACTTTGCTGTACACCTGAAACGAACACAACATTGTAAATCAACTATACTCCAATAAAAATTAAAAAAAAAGAAAAAGAAGGAAAAAAATGCCTTCTCGTGAGTAGCTCGACAGCTATATTATTTCCTTCGCAAGCTAGTGAGGGTTTCTTCGTAGGACAAATGGCAGAACTAAAATACATCAAACATATGTCCATTTGGGATACAGAGGAGATTTAAATCTCAAAGTAATTATGCTGAGCGAAAGAGGCTAGACCAAAAAAAAAAAAAAAAAAAAAAAAAATGCATGCTGTAAAATTCCATTCAGAAGTTTTAGAAAATGCAAGCTAACCTAGAGTGACAGAAAGCAGATCAGGGAGATGGCGGCGGGGGGGAGTGAAAAGGGACACCAGCGAACTCCTGGGGGTGGTTCATTAACTTGACTAAGGTGATGGTTTCACGAGTACAGAGATATACATCAGTAGACCAGAACTTATCAAAGCGGATGCTTCAAACATGTGCAGTACATCAGTTACACCTTGATAAAGCGGTTCTAAAAGAATTTTTTAAAAAGCAGTTTGCATACTGGTTTGATTTCCTCCCGGTCCAGTTTGCGTCTGTAAAGCAGGATGGCGTGGATACCGTTGCCTGCTCTCGCTGCCTGAATGTGAGTCGGTGTGATGTACAGCAAATCCTGATACAAGAAAACACACGACAGCAGGGAGAATGTTCACAGGGAAAGACAAGCTAACTTCAACACACAGTTAAACTATTTCTATACATGTGTTAATGACATCTGCTCTGCTGGAAAAGAAATTATTTTCATTTTCTACACTTTTTCAGTTTTATTGTGTTCACGTTTCAAGCCCCCCAATAATTCTTGGGCTAGGAAAGGTAACAGTATATTTTAAAAGTAAATTGTAAATAAATATAATTCAAGCCTAAAAAAAAAAAGGTAACAGCGCTTCACCCCAATTATCCGCACAGAATGCATAAAAAGGAAAGCAGAAGTTAAAAGGAGCAATTAGATAATTAGGAAGTTTTCTGAATGAGAAGGAACCAAAGGTTAAAATAACCTTTTATATAGGGCAGTGCTTGCAACTTTCTAAATCTGGGGACACATTTCTCAGTGTCTACATTTTTCAAGTCCAAGGGATGCTTGTCTCAACTATATTTTGAGAGAACCTATGTGGAGGGCTGCCCCTGATTATGTGGGAAATAGACACCAAAGTCTTCAGAAACGAAAGGGCACCAGGTGGATGGCTCACTCTCAAAAAGTAGTCTTCTGGACCACACCGACAATTTTTCTCTAAGTTTGAGATTGTTTCCAAAGGAAAAAAAAAAATTTTTTTAAACAGTAGAAATTTTAAAGGAGAAAAACAGAAAAAGCAAACAAGAAAATAGATAGAAGAAGGTGGAAAAAATAAAAGGAAGCAAAGAGCAGAAAGAAAGGGAAAGACAGGTTCACCAGTTATTAGACCCCAATGAGGTGCTTCTAACAAAACAAAAGGGTGTGCTCTGCAGACCACCTATGTCTCAAAAGGCAAGAAAGACCAAGGAGATGTCAAAATGACACTCAGTGCAGCACCCCTGGCGTCCAGAAGAACAAAGCTCAGCGTGTGGACAAACTCTCAGCCGACCCACAGACACTGAGCTTTTCGGGGTGGGCAGGGATGTGATCCTTCACCGCTACGCGGGCTCAGTTAGGAAAACAGAGGGAAGGAAAAGAGGGAGAGGTTCGCTGCCACGAGGAAAGTCAATTGCCACGAGAGCGCTTGTGCGATCCGAATTTCTCTGCAGCAGGTTGGTGGGTGCCCTTGAGCTACGATTCCAAAAGGACATCCGCGGGGCTCTCCAGTGTGCAAAGCAGGTCCTGGGCTCCCTGCTAGGGGCGTGAGGCCTCGGACGGGGGCGGCAGGGCCAGGAGGAGCACGGGGAAACCCACAGCGTCCCCAGGCAGCCCACAGGGCCGGGAAGAGGCCACCGCGGTGCGCGGTCTCCATCAGGCACCGCTCGGGACTCACCATCGCGTAGTAATTGCTGTTCACCATCAGCGGCCCTCGTCCTCGGAGGTAGATGTACTCCTCCCACCAGTCACTCACCTGTCAGGTGCACACAGGGGAGACCAACCGACAGGCTTATTAAGCAGGCTGCCCAGGGCGGAGGCGGGGTGCGGGGGGCTGGGGGAGGGTGCATTTAGTGCTTTGTCATGCGTGTTTGACATCACTTCTCCCTCTCTTGGGGGCCTAACTAGATGGAACGCAAAACAGTGGGAAGGAACTGGAAAGCGGTTTTATTCCAGTCAAGACATAGCTAGAAGGTAGATCACCTTCATTTTATAGAGGGTTAAAAAAAAAAAAAAGACCAAATGGAAAAGAAGGGATAAATGTCGGACTGCTAACATTTCCTGACCATCAACAACACCCCAAACTGCCCCACAGACTGCTTCTCGCCTTCTGCTTCCAAGCCTCCCCAAGGCAGCCACTGACTCAGCCGCGCTCGGCTCCCTTCCAGAGCCACACAGGGTCCATGCGTGCTGTCCTCCCGAGGTCCCCTAGAAGGCCAGCAACCTCGCCCTAAGCACATCCACAACGTCCAGGGCCCAAGGATCACAATTCCCTCCCTTTGTAAAGTACAAACACGTACAGAACGGTGCGTATCCAAGAACCTAAGCGTACATGTGAAAATGTTTACAAACTCTACACGCCCCTGCAACCAGCGCAGGATCAAACTCCAAGGTGACCTGCCCCACCCACCGTGGCCTCGGACGGTTTTCTCCAGCCACCGCCGCCCCCCCCCACTTCCAGCCCCACCCACCGGGTGTGTCCGGGTCACACCTTCTCCTCCAAGCTAGCCATTCCTCAAAACCTCAACCCCCCTGCCTCGTGTCATCCGCCAATGTCTCCTCCCGCCCGCCACGTCAGGGAAGCTAGCTGGCTCATGGAACAGACTGTATGCTCCTACAGAAAATTCCACCAAGAAAAATAGCGTGTGTGTATACTCACGTAATTGGTAGCCCACCAGGATTTTAGCTTCAAATACCACTGCAATCTCGGCCCGAGATTGACAGCAAAATCTTGTGCCAGAGCTGTCATCCGTGTAAAGTCTCCTTCCTTCATAAGAGGCTTCACGGATTCCAGGTACTGGGATTGATGGAAAAAACAAAAGCCTAGTTAAAACAGATGGTCTCCTTCCTTGTGCCTTAGAAGAAGGCAGGTCTTCACACAAGGTAGCTAACTCCAATGCTAAAGGATGTTTTACATCAGTCATAACTCAACAAATAAACTTTTTTGTCCTTTACTGGCACACAAGCTCCCACATCTTGAATCACCACGAAAATCAATCATCAAAGTGGATTCTAGACTGACAAGATCGAGGTTTGGTCAACGAGAACTTGCAATGTGTATTTTTTTTCTCCATCATCTGGTCCTTACTAAGAGCTCTATTCTCACCTAAGCTATGAAGGTGCCAGTGAGATGGGTGGGGAGGCCCTGAGAGCCAAGGGTAGGACCAAAGGCTGGTGTTCGGGACACCTGGACGGGAAAGAGGAGCCAGAACGATAGGGACGGAGGTCACGCCGCCAGGTCAAGGCCAGGCCTCCAGTTCAGAACTTCCGGGGTCCCCACTTTGACCTGCTCTGGCCCTTTGCAGGTAAGAGCAGGTCCACAGCACTCAACAGCATCTACCACGTGCAGAAGCAAACTTACGCACGCCGCCAGGTCAAGGCCAGGCCTCCAGTTCAGAACTTCCGGGGTCCCCACTTTGACCTGCTCTGGCCCTTGCAGGTAAGAGCAGGTCCACAGCACTCAACAGCATCTACCACGTGCAGAAGCAAACTTACGGGACACAAAACTGCTGCTAGGCCCTGCGTTTGCCATGAGATTTTTTTTTTTTTTTCCGGCTATGCCGTGCGGCATGCGGGATCTTAGTTCCCCCACCAGGGATCCAACCCGTGCCCCCTGCATTGGGAGCACAGAGGCCTAACCACTGGACAGCCAGGGAAGTCCCGTCAAGTCATAGACCTTAACCGCAAAGACGCTGGCGTTTCAGGGCGGGGATGCTGGGGGCGCGTGAAGCCGCACCTACCCTGTTGATGGTATCTTGGACGGCTGGGACCGGCAGGCGTGGCAGAGACGTCTGGAAGCTGTACAACATGGGTTTGCGGCCTGAAAAGATCTTGACCATACCCTTAAGAAAAAAAAAAAAAAGGTACATTCTCAAAGACGAGCTCTGTCAAAGATCCGAAACCGGTTCTCCAGGATATACAACTTGCCGACCACGGACTGATTTTCCGTGCTGGTTCATTTCCTCTAGTCCATTTTCTGCCCCTACACTTGCAGGCCTCAGCAAGCAAGTAACCCCAAATAAAACCCAGGGTGAACGAAACCCTACGTCTGACAGATGCCTAGAGACGTCCTGCCCTGTCCAGGCGGTGCTGTTCCCCGGGCACCCTGACATTGGGTCTGACTGCACTTCTGCACGGCGGGTAAGTTCCACCCACCTACTGCTGCAAGGCCCTCGGTTTCGGGATTGGCTCCCGGGGCTGGGAGAGGGACCTGGACCTGGAGCCAAGTGCAGCCCCTTCGGTCAATATCAAGCCCGGTGGATGGCACATACTTGCCTGCTATAGTCTGGAATGATCTAAACTTGCTGTGATGACTGGTCATCTCATGCTGACCAGACTTCAAAGGGACTTCTAGGGCTCACAGTGTGTGTGTGGACAGGGGGGTGATTCTTGATGTCGAAGAAAAGGTTGGGACTCACCTGGACACCAGCCATGAAGGCCACCCTGGGGAAGGTCTTTTACCTTGCTCTGTAAAGTGTGGAAACCATCTCAGAATCTCTCCTGGGAGTTGAATTCGACTTCTCTGGAAATCAGAAATCTTACATCCAAGCAACAGCAGGAAGTCGGTGTGGGAAAGAGTGAAGCCCAGGGTGTACGGTGGGCTTGGGCACGAGGGTGCCCGCTCCTTTCACAAGGAGCCCCAGGGGACAGCGTTCAGCCACCGATGAACCCATCACGGGACAAACATCCACGCACATGGCCGGTAACTGACAGGCAGACTAAGGGCTGAGGTGAGCCGACGGAAGGTACTAGAAGCTAAGGGTGAGTCAGGGAGTCCCGGTCAACTGGTCGGCTAAGGTTAGAAAAGCTACAAAGAAGCGGACGGAGGGCACTTTTATTTGATGGGTGACCTGGATGAGAAACCCAGCAGACATTAATACCAGATGTTCAGAACACACTACGATCGTTAAAGAAAAAGAGCCTCTGGCCCAAACAATGAGGCACGTTGAATCAGAGCTCTCTGGCACTCACAGGGCAACGCTCAAGTCACCAAGGGGACTGCAGAGCACAGGGAACTCTAGTCAACACTCTGTTACGACCTATGTGGGAAAGAGTCTACAAAAGAATGGATATATGTATATGTATGATGGATATATGCATAACTGACTCACTTTGCTGTACACCTGAAACTAACACAACATTGTAAATCAACTACAGCCCAACAAAAACTAATTAAGAAAAAAAAAAACGTCACCCAGGGGAAAAGGCCCAGCGAGGACTTCCCTTTCAGAAGTAAAAGCCTCCCACACCAGCTGTGGAGCTGACGGACGCGCCAGGCACAGAAGGACACATCCTGCGTGGTCTCACAGGTCCGTGGAACCATGGAAGCAGCAAGGAGGGATGGGGGCTGCTGGGGGCTGGGGGACACGGGGCTGCGGGATGGTTAAAAGGGACAAGGTTTCAGTTACAAGAAATAAGCACGTCCTGGAGACCTACCCTACGGCATCGGGCCTGGAACCAACACTCCTGTGCCGGACTCTTCCAAATTTGCTAAAGGGGCAGATGTGATGTTAAGTGCTCTTACGGCCAAAGGCAAGGGGCGTAAGTGGGGCCCGAGGAAACTTTTAGAGAGTGGATAAATCTGTGGCCTTGGCAGCGATGAAGGTGTCACGAGTGCACGCTTATCTCTGAACACATCAAGCTGTGAAAGAGCTACGGCTTCGCAGATGTCAGGCATACCTCGAGCGAGCGGTTTAAAAACATCCACGCCAGTTGTGCACTGGCGGTGAGTTTGCATTACCATCCAGATTCTGGTGGCGCGGCTTATCTTGCCGTGCTGGGCGAACATCCAGCCGTGGTACGACAGCAGCACCTTCAGGGAGTAGCGCATGGTGACGATGAGGGCCACCCACAGGCCCGTGCCGAAGAGGACGCCGCTGACCACCTTCTTCGTCTGGCTGGACACGCAGCCACTGCCAAGACAAGACCAGACAAGCCACAGGTTCGTCCGCGTGGAAAGGAGGCCACGGGCAATGGCGCTGAGAGGTGCCACGCGCTACAAGGTGGGGTGGGCTCCTGTGGACACAGCTGAGGCCACAGACCCAATCGGAGTCAGGCCTGATCGGGGAGACGACAACCCGTGTTAAGCCAACTCTCAAAAGACTCAGCCATCTTCCTCCTGGATTCGAGATGAACCAGCCGCATCTGCTTCGCTGGTCCTCGAAACGAACCAAGGCTAATCTGCATAGCTGGGGAGCATGGACAACTTCCTCCAGGCCTAGGAAGGAGGACGGAGGTTCTGGGGGAGGCGGTGGCCCGTCCACGACGGGAGCGCAGCCCCAGACCGACCTGCTTTCTCCTGGGCTGGGAGCCGGCAGCAGTCCTGCACCTTCCCTTCGTCTGCTCGTGACGCTTCTTCCTTAAGCACACCTTGGGATTTCACCAGGATGCGTAAGAAACGCAGATCAACGGGCACAACTATTACTCCAACTATTTAGATCAACAGAGCTTGTTTTCGATGTGGGCAGGAACACTTACCATGAATACACGTAGAAACTGATGATGTAAAATGATCATTTAAATCGAAAACTGACAGAGAAAATGTTTTCGTTTGCTAAGGAAAGTAATATATTATCTGGTAAAGACGGGACTTCAAAAATGAGAAGAAATGCAGCTACCCATTCACCTGTGTGGGCTGTAGTTGTTTTGGAAACCACAATATATTTTCAAAATAAAAACAATTTAAATAACAAACGCTGGCGAGGGTGCAGAGAAAGGGGAACCCTTACGCACTGCCGGTGGGAATGTAAATTGATGCAGCCACTGTGGAAAACAGTATGGAGGTTCCTCAAAAAAAAAAAAAAAATTAAAAATAGAACTACCATATGATCCAACAATTTCACTTCTGGGCATTTATCTGAAGGAAACCCCGTGTTCACGACAGCACTATTTACAACAGCCAAGATATGGAAACCTAAGCGTCCAAAGACAAATGAATGGATAAAGAAGAGGTGGTAGGTATATATCAATATGATGGAATATTATTCAGCTGGGAAAAAAAGCAGAAAGTCCCCATTTGTGAAAACATGGATGGACCTTGAGGGCATTATACCAAGTGAAATAAGTCAGACAGAGAAAGACAAATACCATATGATATCACTTAAATGTGGAATCTAAAATATGACACAAATGAGCTTTTTAACGAAAAAGAAACAGACTCACAGATATAGAAAACTATAATATATATATGTATACATTCCTGAATCACTTTTCTGTACACCAGAAACTAACACAATATCATATATTAACTGTACTTCAATTTTTAAAAAAATGTTAAAAAAAGACATATTGTACAATCTCAGTTATACATGAAATCTAAAAAACATTTTCAATTTGTAACTATATTTGGTGATGGATGTCAACAAAACTTTGGTAATCATTTTGCAATATATACATATATCAAATCATTATGTTATACACCTAAAAACTAATACAACGTTTTACGTCAATTATATCCTTAACCTAAAGGTTTCGCCAATATTTGGAAACCACCCATTAAACATCTTCTCTTACTTCAGTAACACAGAAACAAAAAGTAAAATAGTGGCAAAAAGTCTGCTTCAAAACATATCTTTCTATAACCTGTCAATTCTTGCATTCAAATTTAACTGTAGTCTCTACTTTAAACCTCTACCTTCTTTTCTGATAGTCTAATCTACAAGCAAACTTGGATTTAAGAACCTGTCTTTCAGACAATCTATGTTTTAGATTTCTAAGTCCTATGTCACTGAACTTGGAAAAGACACACACACTTGATTCACAAAAATCAAGTAGTATTTTTACGTTAACAAACAAACGATGTGTTCGGCATTTTTTTTTTTTTTTTTTTTTTGTGGTATGCGGGCCTCCCTCTGCTGCGGCCTCTCCCGTTGCGGAGCACAGGCTCCGGACGCGCAGGCTCAGCGGCCATGGCTCACGGGCCCAGCCGCTCCGCGGCATGTGGGATCCTCCCAGACCGGGGCGCGAGCCCGGTTCCCCTGCATCGGCAGGCGGATGCGCAACCGCTGCGCCACCAGGGAAGCCCCCGGCATTTTTTAAGAAATTTTTTTCTTTTTTTAAAAAATTATTTTTCGGCTGTGTTGGGTCTTTGTTGCTACAGGCAGGCTTTCTCTAGCTGCGGCGAGCGGGGGCTACTCTTTGCTGTGGAGCGTGGGTTCTAGGCACGCGGGCTTCAGTAGTTGAGGCGCACGGGCTTAGTTGCTCCGCGGTATGTGGGATCTTCCCGGACCGGGGCTCGAACCTGTGTCCCCTGCATTGGCAGGCGGATTCTTAACCACTGCGCCACCAAGGAAGCCCCCCAGCATTTTTTATATATATGCATACAGGCACTTTGACAGCAAGCATTAGCTTTAATAGCTCCCTGTTAAAGGGCGTGTCCCTTCCGAGGCTGCAGGGGATGGACTGACACAGAGCACAACGTACACCTGCAACCAGGGAAGCTGCAACCTCAGGACACTGGGAGGCCTCTCCAGGAAGACTTTGCAGAACAGCCCTTGAACCTGGAAGACGCTGGCCCCTTAACCTGGTCTTTCTAAATTTGGGCCAGGGATGGCCCAGTTTACCGCAATTGGTTTAGAGGGACAAAGAAACAAATCTTACAAAGACCCAGATTAGAAAGGGCTTTAAATAGGCAACACTGCTAAATATAATCCAGTGCAAAGAGACGGCCCCCACTCGAAAGTAAATTAAAAAACTGTGTTAAACCCAAGTAGGCAGGAAATCGGAGGTGAACTGTCTGCAGGGGAGGGGGTGGGGGCAGGTCTGCGGCTCCCCGGAAATAAAGGAGGGGAAGAGAGAGGCTGGGGCAGGGAGGTGAGAGCGACAGGGTCCCTGCCTGGCTTCCCGGCCCCCAGGCAGACCAAGGAGTCGGGCAGGCGTCCAGCACAGGTGTGCTTCCACTGCAATGACAGGGCTTTGTATCCTGGGCCCTGCGGACGCTTATAAAGGCACGAGCCAGCGATCCCGAGGTGGCCGGAGGCTCCGAGTGACTCAGCTGGACTCTCGGTGACTCTCGTGTATCCCAGGACACCATGAATAAGGAGCAGCTTTCAGGAGTGAGGGGCACACGCTCAAAGCAACGTAAGAAGATTCAGACCTTTAACTTAAAACCACTTAATCATTTCTTTAGAGTGATCAGAATCAAATTCAGTCCTGAGCTGGGAGCTTTCCTTTATGTCACATTTTGCCACGTTACTTTCCTGTTCTTTTCTGAAAGAACAATATTTAAATCCAAACAACCAACTGATTTAGTAAAAGGCCCAGAAGTTCATCTGTTTAGCTCAGGCCCAGCCCCGACCCTGTAGCTACGGCCCAGGGACCCCGTGGACACACCTGGGATGCACCCCATCCCTCACAGACCCCACCTGCCTCCCAAAACCCGTGGTGCAAAAAGCAAAGCCCAAGCACGAGACGAGGACTTGGGGACTATTATTTCTCTAGTAATAGACCTACAATGTCCTCCGATGTTAACAAGCGACACACGAATAGGATCAAAGGTCTGGCAGGGGACAGCCACAGCCGAGCTGGAGGCACTAGTACTTTCCAACCAGAAGATAAAAATATGTTTTCCACGGGACTTCCCAGGCGGGCCAGCGGTTAGGACTTGGCGCTTTCACTGCCGAAGGCGCGGGTTCAATCCCTGGTCGGGGAACTAGGATCCTGCCACAAGCTGCTTGGTGCAGCCAAAACAAACATTTTAAATGTGCCTTTCAGAGCCAGGGCCGCCATCACAAATGGGGTAATGGAA